>NC_137206.1:9673939-9681439 GCF_960531495.2 Zeus faber | reverse complement strand
TGTGAAAATAAATTATAATTTTTTTTTTTTACTGTCAAACTGATCAGAGCAACTCTCCTGGATGTAGACATAGGGAAATGTGAAGAGGCAAAATGGTTGCTAATTTATCTAGGTTATGTGCATTTTAATCTTTAGTCCAACACCTTTTAGGAAGGATGGGGCAGCCTCGCCTTTGAAAAATTCATTTCCACAAAGTGGGTTATCGCTTAAATTTCGCCCTCTCTCTCTCTCTCTCACACACACACACACACACACACACACACACACACACACACACACACACACACACACACACACACACAGGCAGGACGATGACTCTAAACACTACGGTCTACAAAGGTAGTAGCAGGGCAGGTCAGGGGTATCTTGAACTAAGCGATTCCACTCGGCGTCCTCTGCCCACGCACCGCTACGACGTGGTAGATCCTGCCGAACGTTGCTTCAGGTCGGACGCTCCGCCACACGCGACAGAAAATACTCTTGTTCCCGCAGACAGGACTGACCCACTCGCGGTCCTGTGGTTCAGATCTGTGTTTGGACAGCCTAACTCTTTAACGGGCAGACTTGGGCTGGAGGTATTCGCCGACATTTTTATATACCGCGAGTCTCTGTAACCAGGGCGACGATGATGTAGAGTGACAGACAACTTTCCTGTCATTCTGATTTCATAGTTCTCCGCTATGTCAGGGCAAACTCCTTTGGTTTTATTATTTCTCCTGTCATTCCAAGCATGTGGAATGTACTGTGTGCATTAGAGTAGGTTGTGCACCAAAATATGGGTCCCCTATTTAGCCGGTAAGGGACAGTACATTTTATACACCAATACATGACAATCCTGTATTTTATCTTGGCTTTTCATTGTAAATTTAAATCACAGTTATTCACAATTGTTTATACACGTTTTCAGAATCTTTGGCTCATTTCCTCAAAACTCTAAACCACAAACACAAAATTCTAAAACTCTACAAATCCCAAGCAAAAGCAAACTCTCCATTGAAAACTGTTTTCTCTTTCCAAAATGTTTTTTTGTTTTGGATCAAAGTGACAGACAGACGGCATCATATGAACAGATCAATCTACCAACCAATACTGATGTGCTCAACACAAAACACTGAATATCTTATCAGTGGGTTTATGGCTTTTGCATTTTCAGTGAAATACTGTAACCGGTTGAAATAGATTGTTACAGTAATGTATATCTACTCAAATATATGTATATATAAATATATTATAATATATATAATATATTATATATATTATAATAAACACAAATGCAATACAGTAACAAAACCATTTTATCTACAGTATTTTCAAAATGCAATATTTTTGTATATAACACTTATATACCCGTCAGGAAAAACGTTCAGTAAGATAAAGGGGTTTCTGTAAAAAAATATATATATTGGGAAAAAAAATGTAACTCTAAACACAGAAAGACAAAAACACATGCAAATTTGTGTTCCACCACAGCGAGTCTCAAATTACCGTGCATTTCTAGAGCCGCCAAATAAGTTAAAAAAAGCTTTCTGGAAGGAAATTTGATTTTTCCAAATTCGTGTTCCTTTGTGTTATTTATATTTCTCAATGTATTTTCAAAACCGAGTTTGATTTATAAATAGTAGATAAATGTTAATCTGTCAAAGTTAAATATTCCCGTTAGATTACATGGGGAAACGCAGTTCACTTACCGAGACACTGAACAGCACTGAACAACGCAGATCAATCGGCTCCTTTAAAGCGAGTGTCCAGGTGAAGATCATTCCTCCATATTCCATCTGATGTTAAGTCACAATGTCAAACCGATTTGATAGAGTTCAACCTTTAAATGTTACGTGATTTACACACACCTGGATACATTATTGTGTAGGTGGCGTAACCTGCGAAGAAGAAAAGCTGACGTCACTTCCGTAAACAACGACGAGGAGCCTTAGGTTTCACTTGTCGGTAGGAACTTTCATCTCCGTGTTGTTATGGATTACAAGAAGCGGGTGGCGGAAGCTTAAATCATATTGGGGACCTTAATATGACTAGTGTGATAGATCCTAGTTGGTGTAAGCAGCTCGTATTGGGCTACATTTTCCATGATGAGTTCTCCGACAGCAATACAGAGAATGACAGCAATGCTGAATCTGATGCCGTCATTATCCTCGACTTGGAGAACATTTCAAACAGCGAATTTCTACCTGAATGTGACGATGAAACGGAACATTTTCAACAACCCCCGGAGGAGACCGACGATACTCCTGTTGTTGTATCAACAGAAGAAGTTGATGACGTGATGAAGTCCATTGAGGTTAGTGATGCAGATTATGAACAATACAATATTAGGAACAAACATAATAACTCCAAGAACTTTGAAGATATTTGGCATATGCATTTATATATTTAAGGACACACCGAGGTTGATTTACAGAGACAAATATAATTGACAGACTGTACATACTTGCATTGATTGATAACCTTATACATTACGTCCACTCATTTATTTTAGAGGGGTGTAGATACCAGTGTTTTGTAGTTGTCCGCACTTTTAAACTACTCAATAATTCCACTTTCATAAAACATGTATATTCTAACTCTTATATTTTCTTTGTTAAATAAAAGCTTTTTTAAAAACAAAGATTTTGTCCATGACACTGTTCAACATTCTCTATAGACGCTTAAACAATGCAAAGATTGCCCCATTCAGCAGGGTATCAAGTGGCCATGTGACAAGTAGCCATGTGCCTTTGTTGGTTCTCCAAACCATTTGCATTCTGGGAGCTGGCTGAATGGAGCCAAGTGTTTGGGAAACTTTGAGGGTGATTCTCTCAGAAGCACAGTTTGCCCCACCCTCATCTTTAACAAGCCATAGCTTTAAAAATATTTGCTTAATTCGCACAAGTGACACCTTGTTTTGAAGCTCTGATTCCCCGATTTCAAATGATATGAAAAGAAATTCAAAGCAAATGCACCTAAAACCCACGGTGGGTCACATATAAGAAAAAATAAATTAGGCTGCATCCTGCCTCTACAGCACCTCATCTACATCAAGTGATGCTCTCCCTGGCTAAACAGCGAGGAAAGAATCTTCTGGAGTGACGGATCCAGCCACCCAAAGCCCCCACACCAACTTCACCACATGCATCCTCGAATGCCTGGAGAAGAGGTATGCGTGCGAGGCGATGTCGGTCATACGCTTTGGTGTGGGCATGGTGTGGTTTGAGCAGCCACACCCGTCCTGGGTCTAGGTAATTGGGGCCCAGGATTAATGTGGCTGCATACCTGTTGCTCCTGGTTGGTCTAACGAGCAACAGGCAAAACCCCCATCCCCACACACACTCAGGAGAGGAGCCCCTTTCATGACACGTGTCCATCTGCTCCTGGGCTTATTCCACCCAGCCCACTCTCTACAATAAACTGTGTTTTCTCAACCCCATCGTCTGTGTCTCTGTGCCAGGGTCCTGAATACGCCACTCGGTTGGCGTGTGGCAGGCAAAACTGCCACATACGCCTTCCACTGCCATGCCAAAAAAAATCTTCAATTGGTTTTAGGAATGGAGTATATGGTGAGAGGTATAGAACAACAAATTGGGGGTGGTCGATGAACCAGTTGCAAGAGCCCCAGATGACAACTTACCTGGGCTGCACTGGTCCACCCCTCTGCTTGGCTGGAATGAGGATGCCATGTAGTGTGTCCAGGAATGTGATGAGAAAGGGCGGTGTTGTAGGGACCAAGGTTGGCATGGTGATGGAGGACACCTTGCTGGTTAACGGCTGCGCACATGGTGATATCCCCTGTATGCTGTCCAGTGACATGGTGGCCAATAATGTTCCGTCCCCATCCACTTCTTTTGGCTGGGTTAAAGCCTGCCTCATGAATATAAATATGAAAGTGCTGAAGCGTCATCCAGCTCCAAGGCTCTCTGAAACAGACAACACAATATGAGAAATAGACCTAGAGCAGTAAATATTGTGAAGCACAATACACTGGATTACAGTACCACTGTAATGTGTCTACAGTGCCGATGCGATAGTAAATTCACAGCTTAATACTTACTTGCACATATTAATAGCCCTGTTCTTTCGCTCAAATGGCACCCTGTAGACCTGTTTCATCCAGATTTGGATGTGCTGTAATACACGGTCGAAACAATAGTGGTCTCCTGTCCTGTTCTGGGGTCTGTATGGTGCAAAAGCTCTGATTTCTAAGTGAACAATTAAAGCGACCAGTGTTCACACCTGTGAGGAGTGGGTGTCGCCAACTGGTAAATGAAGCTTGGCATTGTGATTGACGCTGCTTTCCAAAGGAACACATGAGATTTTAATTTTGAACGCTGTGCCTGATGTAGAGAATTGTGCGTAGTGTGTTACAAAAAGTGTTTCACAGTGCAGTACAGTGATTCACTGTAGAATCGAAAACTGAGTGTAAAGCGGACATTGCGCTCGCAATCCGGCAGACTTGCTTTAGGGATTTGGTACATGCGTTTCGGGTTTCAGTGATTGCGTTTCAAGTTCCAGTTTTAAATTCCAATAGCGTTTGAGCAGTTATGAAAAACTGTAAATACCTTCACATTAGCGATGAAAGGTTTCGGCTCTGCACCAATGACTCGCTCATTCTACTCTCTCACGCTCGTCGTTCGTTTCGTGGTCACATTCGGTACGAATTACGCTGAATGCCTTTGACTTTTCGCCTTTTGACTTAAATTTGGCCCCCGTTGAATTATTTTCAGCCTGCGAGTCGACGATTCCCTCGCCCGCTCGCTTTTGCCGGAGTGACTCCAGAATGCTGATTCATTTAGGAGATTTGTTTCGCTACGGACGAATCATTCGCGAGTCACCGGTTCACATCACTGGACAGTTGGAGTGAAGTTTCTGTTCCGCCCGAGCCGCCGGTTCGGTTGAAAGGAAAATTGAGAGGAACGAGGGGAAATCCCACAATTCTTCTGTTATGGTCTGATTGTCGTCGTTGTTGTTGTTGTTGTTTCTCAACTTTGACAGTTCCTCCGCTTTTGCCGTCCTTTCATTGGCTGACCGTGTCCAGGAAGTGCTTCTGCAAAGAAGTGCATTACGCGCTCCAAAAAAACGGCTAAACCACAAGCGATTAAAAAACAAAAAAGAAAGAAAGAAAAACCATCCCCCCTAATCTTACCTTGAAACGGGGCGAAGGAGGGCGCCTCCCCCTTCAGGAGAGAGAAAAACAGGCGGATTATTTCCATTTGAAAGGCCGTGCCAAATCACCACAAATGTGTTCTCGCACGGTCTTTTCAGAGACGCGGCACAGATGGAGATGGCGCTCTGCATTGTGAGCCGGAGGTTTGGAAGCGGCGCTCGGCCGCTGTGCCCTCGTCCCCCGTACGTTCCCCCGCTCGCGTTTATCAGCATCCACGCAGGTTAGCTCACTCCGGAATCCATTATGGAGACCGCCGATCTTATTCAACCTGCTTTGAAAGCTCGCCGCCTGCCCAGGTGTGTGTACGCCGTTTGTGTGTGTGTGCGCGCGCGTGCGTGTGTGTGTGTGCGCGTGTGCGTGTGTGTCGGCTACTACCTTCCGCCTCCCTGTTGTCATCGGCGTGTCGCGATTGCGAAACGCAGCGGCTTGTTGTCCGTGCTTTATCTCGGCGGGCGCTTTCTAGAGGAGTCCTTCGGCTCGCCTCAGTGTGAGGACTTTTATCACACACACCCACACACACACACACACACATGCACACACACACACACATACGTGCGGTTAGGCCGATGTTTTTCTACCTCGGGGATGCACGTCGGGCGGATGGAGTGTTTTGAATGCGAGGTGTCTCTCCGCACCTCCCGGTGTTAATTATTCAGCGCATCTTTCTATCTCTCTCTCTCTCTCTCTCTTACTTACACACACAGACACACACAGATGCGCGGGCACACACGCACACACACACACACAGACACACACACACACACACACACACACACACACACACACACACATACACACACACGCACACACTCCTTTGCCTTCCATCCATCCATTCTCTCATCTCTCCGGCAGCTCTGCTCGGATGAAGAGGGCTAATCAAGGAGTGGCGGCAGACTGGGTGGGGGCGCCATTTACCCAGGTGAGGAGCGGCCGAGGCGGGGGCCTCTTCACCGGGATGCAAAAGCCAGCGCTCCGAGTGCCACTCGATCGAGTCCAATCAGGCACACTTCGAGAGGCCTCATGTTCCTCTGATGCGCTCCTTTGTGTGACGTGTCATCTTTTGCCCCGTTTTTACAAAAAAAAAATGTTTTGGGGGGTCCCTCCCAAAACCACACATTTTGCAGTTGAGATGCAGCAAAAGATATTGTTTCCCTCCCCGTCCCAAAAAGATCTTTATTCCACGTACAAGGCAGTAAGAGACGGAGAGGAGGGGGGGGAGAAGACTGGGTTGGTAGATTGGTTGATCTCTCTCTCTCTCCATCTCCTCACCCCTCTATCCGTCACCCTTCTTCTCCTCCTCGGCTCTGGCTCTGAAGCCCCCGAATCCAATTTATATGTGGGGACGGACGGACCAGGAGTGTCAGCAACAGGGGCGGCAACCAAGCAACGGAAAGCAGGTACAGGCAGATGAATAAGATATGGCAGGAGGAAAGAGAGAGAGAGAGAGAGAGAGAGAGAAAGAGAGAGATCCAAGATTATGTGGAAAGAGAAGCAAAATCTGCGTCTGGAGTTATTTAAGGTGGGGGGAAGGAGGTGGTGGTGTCCGACCGCAGTTAGAGGTACATCTACGTCTCCATCGGTGCTCTTTCCTCTGCATCGCTACCTCAAACCACTTGGACCATTTCCTTTATTTATTCTGTAAACAAGGGGATTCAAATTACAATAACCCACATACAGCACAGACATTTAAAAAAGTGAAAAAAAATTATAATAAAGAGATTTAAATAAATAAATCCAATTGAATTAAATTTGATAATAAATAGGTCAATTAATAAATAAAATAATTGGAATTATAAAGGCTAAATTTAAAGGCACCACATTTTGAGGGAAACGTTATCTTTCGGGTCTAATCCACATCCACGACGGCGAGAGGAAAAAACGAAAGCTTGTCTGCCTGGAGTTGGGAGCAGTTTCGACGAACGCTCAACGTTTAAATCTTATAGAAGAGCTGGCCAGCGTTACAAACAACAGACGTGAAACTCTCCACGAGTACTAAAAAGTGTCGCCAAATTGCAAAAAATAAAAATTGTATATATATATATATATAATAACCAGCCAAAGTTCTCTGGAAGCGGGAAAAAAGCAGCCGGGCAGTGACGCCATGCAGGCTTGGACAGCGGCGGCCGTTAAAAGGTGTGTGATGTGGTGTCAACGAGACACGATCCACCTCCCTAACCCCCAAGTGATCCTACGGAGGAGGTGACCCAGAACAGCCATATGGTCCCATGGCTCTCTCTCTATGGTGTGTGTGTGTGTGTGTGCGTGTGTGTGTGTGTGTGCGTGTGTGTGTGTGTGTGTGTGCGTGTGTGCGTGTGTGCGCGTGCATGCGTGCGTGCATGTATGTAAAG
>NC_137206.1:9646439-9668939 GCF_960531495.2 Zeus faber | reverse complement strand
CTGACTCTTGTAATCCCAGATAGTGTCGTGTGCGGCGCAGCAGTCGCCGTATCGCGTCGCCAGCTGCATGCGAGGGGAGCGCGGCTGCAGCGCACGCAGCTCCGCGGGTGCGTGCTCGTTCGATTCCACGTCCCCTCGTCACACGAAAGGCTGTGTACATGTAAAACAATGAAAAAGAAAAAGTGACCACAACACACAAAAAACTGTGTTTTCAGCCATGGGGTATTGGTCACATTAGGTCAACAATGTCTCTGAATGACCTTTCTGAGTCTTATTTTTTTATTTTTTTTATTTTATTTCTATTATTCTATTCACTAGCTGCATTACGTTTTAGGAATCAGTTAGTTTCAGTTAGTTGCTTGGTAGGAATTAGGTTAGCTGTTGTGTTCGCTTTAGTAACTATTGTGCATAATCTCCGGGTGCGTTGCAAAGACATTTCACTGCATGTATGTATGAACGTATGTATTGAATCTTGAATCTTGAATCAAGAAACATTTAGTAACTTTACTCATCGATACATGTTCTCCCACCGTCTCCTGTGTTTATTAATATAACAGAATTGTTCAAATGTACAGTCGTTTGGAGTCGAGTCGAAATCGAGTGGACAAGTTGTGATTGGCAGTGGGCGGGACAAGATGGAAAACGGCCTGTTTTTATTGGAGGACATTTATTGCTTGTTTATCTTCTCCAAAGGGCCAATCCACATTGACGGAGGGGCCACATTTGGCCCACAGGCCGCCAGATGGAGAGAAACAAAAGGTGTAGTTTGTAGGTTTTATCCTTTGTCTTCAAATGTGGCATCAGAATTTTCCACCTGTACAGTACGTGTGTACCATTGTTTAGCCTTGTGCCTGTCATTGTGAAATTTACTCGGATCAGAGATGCAAAAGACAACAAACAGCTGAAGGTTTGTGTTACACGGAGTAATGACACTGAACAAACACTTTTTTTTTTTTTTATGAAATTCTGTGCGAGAGTCGACGACCCAGAACTGAAGTCAGCCAAATCCGATGATGCTGAAAACCCAAAACTACACCAAACCTCATCTTAGCTGAAGGCAACTCCGAGGACATCTTCGGAGGACGTATTTAGACGCCGAGGCATAAACCCCCCCCCCCCAAAAAACACAATGTGGCTTTGAGAAGAAGAACAACTGATGGCACTGTTATGCACCTTTGGATGTTTCCGTCAAAGCTCGGCTCGACGCACAATGAGGAGCTGTGACGGATTCTCAGTGGGCGGCTGGGCGAACATCAAACACGCCCGGCCACAAAAAACCACAGAGCAGGGGATAGACGCGCCTAAATGTCGGCATTGTGCGGCGAGTGAATTGTGACTTTAATCCATTTAAGGTGCGTGCACAGTCCCCAAAATACCTTCAATGCCAGATGAGTAATAAAGTAAAAGGAACCGCATCCATGCATTACTTTAATCCCGCACGCTCTCATTTCTGCCGCTAATCTGACAGAATTACACCATTTTATTACCTGAATGTTACGCCCTCCTGCGGATTTCACCTCTTGAAGAATACTTCAAAATACCGAAATCGCTGAGAGTTCCGAGAGCCCCCCCCCGGCGCGGGGCCTCCCTTATCTCAGACAACGGCGTAATTGAAAGTCTTTCTTTCTGAGGTGTACCTCAAAGGCAAAGAACCGCCTCAAAGTTAACAAGACGGCTTCTTCACTCTAAGTCCCGCAGCCTCGCGAATTGAACTAAAACTCCCCAAATAAAGTCTCCTTTCCTGGTCTCGTTTCCGGGATACAGCTCCTCCGAGACTTGAAACAAAAATCCCGCAATTATTATTTTTCTGGGGAAATTATGTTTTTGGGGTATTCGAAGATGACAGTTAATAACTGCCTAATGCAGAAGCCTACCCCAACACGTGTGTCCGACGATACGTCACATTTTTTCCCTCGTGTTAAAATAAACTATATTTGTGTAGGGATCAAGGTCCAAGCGTTGCACTATTTCCATTACAAAAGAAAGGTTCCACTCGCAGCCTCCACTGTTCTTATTCTGGTGAATGCCTTGTTATGTTGTAATGTTGCCAAGGATATTTATGAGGCTTTTTTGTATAGTGCAGTTGTATTCAAATAAACGAACAGTTTCCACAGCAGGGAGAGCTCTGCTATCTTAAAGGCCATTCGTCCTACACTTTTCCGGGTTCTGGCATGATTCACTGGGGGGCGTCATTAGACTGTATCATTGTGTTACAGAGTTGAAAATATTGTTTTTTATTTTACAGGATGTGGTGTGGTTTAAGCGGCCACACCACACCCGTGCCTTGGATCTAGATAATTGCGCCCGGGATTGGGGGGGATGCACGCCTGCTGCTCATCAGCGCAATCGACGCGCAGGAGATAAAACCCCCATCCCCCCACACACACACACACACACACACACACACACAAAAGGGGAACCTCTGTCATGGCAATGTTCCATCTGCTCCCGGCTTGTTCCATCTTGCTGCGCTCGACAATAAACTGGTGTGTTTGCAGCCATCTCTGCCTGCGTCTCTGTGTCGGAGGGCCCTGAAAACACCGCTCGGCTGGCCGTGTGGCAGGTGGATCTGCACACCCGAGTTTCACCATAAGTAAGCGGCGATGGTTGCGGTGGAGCTGTTTTGGAGTTGTGGGTGCTGCAGGTCTGCGTGTGTTTTGTCCGTGTGGTGATGCCGTACTGCCACATGCTTTTTCTTAAGGTAGGTGCGAGGAAAGAGGTTCTCCCGTTTCTTTGTTTGGTTTGGTAGGGGAAACCGTCATTTGCGTCGTAAACTATTATGCGCGACATATATCATTTATTCTGGCGTGCATTCAGATGACTTCTGTACAGCTTTGTTGATTAACAATGCTTTTGCTGTATTGTGTCGTCGGACGGGGTTCGTGCTAAATGGTTTTCCGTGACGCTAGCAACATTCCGTTCACGTTCCGTGACTCGCCCTGACGATGTTGTCGCCATGGAAAATGACAGAATTTCATTTCATTGTGCAGACCACAACGTTAATGTTGGAAGATAATAATGTGCTTTTATCTTCCACACCAGGAATAAATTAGCAACAGTCGTTATCCGTCGGTTGCTGAACAAACGACCATTGTTACAATTATAATAATTAGAGAGGAAGTAATTCCACATCCATTCTCGGTAACGCTGGATGATACAGTGTCTCCTAAGATCTCCTGGCTGACGGCGGACAACGTTTGTGAAGCCATTACTGGTCCTCACTGAGGGCCTCGCTGATGATGACAGTGATGTACGGTCGCCTCAACTACTCTTGGCAAATGCAGTTATCGTGGATGGTTTTTGGATAGATACGGCCGCGAGCTGAACGGCGCTCAATGAAATGTAAGTGTCTCGCAGTCCACTCAAATGATCGGTTGCCATGAGGATCAGCATCAACACAACTTCAGTCGTACCGCGTCGCTTCCGCGGCGTGGAGTTCAAAAAACTGTCGATGGCCGAGCCCCCTGCGTTTTTTGATTGATGACCTGTTGGGGAGGGATCGGCTCTTTAAACGACTCGGACTCGGCTTTCGTGACGCAAGTGAGAGACGCTGGCAGCCGCTCCCAGACGGGGAACAATGAAAGCAACTCTCCCGTTGAAAAAGGATCGAGAAATCGAAAGCTCACCCCTTTGCCGTCGCCCGAAACGCCGGGCCCTTTTTTTTTTTTTTTTTCTTTTTCCCACGGACGTCAAAAGACACCGGAGCATCTCTGAGCTCCGGCTGGACGGAGAAGAGGTTGTGGGAACAGACTGAGATCCTTGCGATCCCACAGGTCTCCGGAGGAGGGGGGGGGGGGGGTTCCTCCCCAGCTTTCTCACTTGTAAAAACCACCTTCGCTCCGGCGCTGATGGACGTCTCCGCTTGGCAGGTGCTTGTGTACTTGGCGCCTCCCGTTGCCCACGCCAAATAAGCTGTCAGGGCAGAACGCGTTCCAGGAGTTCAGCTGGAACAGTGTATCTCACATTATCTCAGAACAATGGGTCGTTTCCTGCTCACCGCGGGTCCGGGGAGCCGACGGCGGGGGCTGCCAAGCCCCGTGGAGGGAGCGGGAGGGGTGGGCGTCCAAGAAAGAGGCCCCGCATAAAGTTGATGGATTACTAGGTAGGCAGTTCCAGAGATGGTGTAAACCGAAAAGGTACTAATCTGAGTGTTTTCCGCGCGCCAGGGCGACCACAGTGTACGTTCGCCATTCCAGGTAGAGGATTATAAGGTAAATACGGGGCCGCACACACTTAATCTTTTCGTCTTTCTGTTGGTCTTTTTTTCTTTCCCTCCTTCTTCTTCTTTTCCCCCCGCTAACTATCGCAATGTCATCTGGCGCCGGTGACCGCCGCGTGAGTGCATGGAAACCAGAGGGGCGGAGGGGTTCAGATGAGGTCGCCGTTCCCGCTCGGCCTAACCCCACCCTAGTTAAAAGAGAGCCACCCGACCGTTTGGCAAAGGCAACCGAATGCTTTGCAACCTTTTCAGATACCTTCCCAGCAAGCGCCCCCCCACCCCCAGCCCCCGCCCCCCGCCCTCCCTCTCTCTCTCTCTCTCTCCCACTCTCTGCCGCTCTCCTTGCTTTTCAGCCTCTCCGTGTTGCGTAACCGCTTTTGTGTTGTTTTATTGAAACATTTGGCTCTGATTAGAGCAGCAGATGAAACTGCTAAATGCTAATGTGTGATTTCCCATGGGGTGGGGGTGGAGTCTCTATAGGCTGTGCTGGTGTGTGTGTGTGTGGGGGGGGCATCAATGACAATTATACCCCACGTTGTTTTTACTTTTCCCTCACTATACGGCGGGGCAGGTAAACACTCCAGACTCGCTGGGAGCCTTCAGTTGTATTTTTTATTTTTTTCTTCTCGAGGTGTTTGCGGGCGCTGGAGGTGGTTGCCCCCCCCCCCCCCCCGCGCCACCCCACCCCCACCCCTCCCCTCCAAATGCATAACCAGCTGTTTGGGCTGTTAAAACCAGTCGGGCGGTTAATATGAGAAATGTTGCAGGCGCCAGTACCTCTCAGCGGCTCTGCTCCCGCGCATAACGTGGTATTGATTATGTTGATGGACTTACTTCACAAACATCACAGTCGGGGGCGATGGGTCACGCCGCTCTCAGTCGGATCTGGGATCCGTAAATCACATCACGGAGGATCCCGGATCCGTTTGCATTGGCGTGTGTGTGTGTGTGTGTGTGTGTGTGTGTGTGTGTGTGTGTGTGTGTTTTTTCAATAGCCCGGCGGGCTCCACACACACACCCACACACACCATCTCCACTAAGTCATCTTCGCTGCTTTTCGCTCAGCATCACGCATCCAAGGGACCCGACGTGACTACGTCTCTTTAACCCTCTCCCTCTCTCTCTTATTGACTCAATGTTTTCATGGTCTGGGTTTCTCGTCGTTTCACCTACATTCTGCACTTTTTCTATTTTTTTTTTCCCGCCGCTGTAGATTTATCGCCTTAAAAGGTGGGTCGTTGTTAGCTTCCGAAAGCGCCGGAAGAGAAAACATTTTTTTTCCCGGATCCTGAGACGAGACCCCCAGGGGTGGGGGTCGGTAAAAAAAAGGAACGACGGGAGGGGGGGCGTTCTGGTCACCGGGGAAAGGAAGGAAGAAAGAAGAGAGAGGCTGGGCGGCCTGAGAAAGGTGACTCATGTAAACGTTGCGCGGAGAGAAATCGGGACAATGAGCCTAATTGATTCGGACATGCCAGAGTCGGATGCCAGTCTTCCCCAGGGGAGGTGGGGGGGGCTGGGGCAGGGGACAAGACGTGGATGAAGAGGAGGTGCGGTGGAGAGTCACACGAACACTAATACACCCACAGACACAAACACACACACACACTCACTCTCATGACAACACGCCGTCAAAAGTTTAAAATATTGAATTAAGTTTCCGGGTTTTTGCTTGAATGCCCCCGGTTGTGGGTTCGAAAGGCGGGTGAAAGTGGGAAGTAATGGGTGTGTGATGGGATTCACTGCCTTAAACACAGCTTGATGGGCGAATCCCCCTTACAGCACGCAGGCACGCACGTACGCACACACACGACGATGTGCATGCAGAAGGACAACCTCCCCCCCGACAGTCCCCCGACAAGGCCTTTGGTTTCCCGGCTATGTATAGATATATGAGGTTTGTTTTTCACTACAAGAGAAACCTTTTGTGCTCTGTGTGTGTGTGTGTGTGTGTGTTTGCGTGCGTGGTTCGTATTTTCTTTTCCTAACAATGACAAGTAACGCGTTGTGACAATGCGACTCTAGTTAGCGCCGCGTTCCGCGCGCACGTGCACTTGAGCGTGCGAGTGTGTGCGCTCGTTAAGGGCGTCCGTCCGTCCCTCCCTCCCTCCCTCCCTCCGTCCACCTGGAGGGCTGTTTCATTAACCTTATTTGTAAGATTGCTCACTAAATGTAGGTTACCGCTCATGCAGACCTAATTCCCCGGAGGCAGCGAGCGAGGCATGAGCATCCGGCGATCGGGCCGCTGCGCCGACTCCGGGAGGAGACGCTCGGCTGCCTCCTCGCCGTCGTCGTCGGGGTCCCCGCCGGACAGGCCCGGACACGGGGCGCCTCTACGTAGAATACGCGGGCCCGGGAGAAGGGAGGCGACACGGGTTGGGCGAGTCGACCAAGTATTTGATCTGCCCTTTTTAAAAAAATTTTTTTATTAGCTCCTGTAACGGACTGTGACTGAGACACTTTTAAGAAAAGCCAGAGAGAGAGAGGTAGAGGTGTTTGGGAGATATCTCGACTTGGGTTTGCGGATTGGTAAGGACAGGAGAGGAGAGGAGAGGAGAGGAGAGCGGAGAAAGAACAGCAGATGGCAGGAGGTCCCCTTGGGCAAATGGCGCCCAGCTCGCTGAATGCTGGGAGCCCTTGACCATCTGGACCAAAAAAGGCAGCGAAACGCAATCCCATGGTAGATTCCCCCATCGAGGCGACACGGAAAAGGGGGGACGGGCTCGCCTGGACCCATGTCGCTGACGTACGTGCGCGGCTTGGCGCGTTCCGCCGGCGCCGTACGAGGAATAGTAAGGGCCTGTCGCACGGTGTCCTTAGGGTCGGAAAACATAAAACGGAAAAATTCGACTTTTCTCAGTCACTTGACTAATTGCCCATTCCTGGTTCCCCACAAGCCAATACCGAGACAGTAGAGACAGGCTTCTGAAATTCCGGGCCGACTTGTCTGCACTCGAAAATCAACAGGGCTCGTTGACTTCGCAAAGTCGTATCGGCTACTCGTGAAGTAATACCGCCTGGTGCAAGGTGCCTTGCTCTGTGGCTTGGTCATCTGCCATGCTGCCTAGCAACAAGGGGTTTTAGGGGTTCAACGGGAACGGGACTTCGGATGAGAGCGCCGTTCCAGCCTTTTTCGCCGGGATGCCGAGGCGCCTGCGACGCACCGTTTAATCAGCGCGACCGACGCCGCATAGGGAGTCTACACGTTCATCAATCATAAATCACCGTCATCATCAATCGAACCAAACACACCTATAGGGTCTGCGGCCGGCACGGAGCTTCTTATCTGGGCCCCGTCGTCCGCAGCTGGACCCGCGCCTCAAAAACGCCGAAGTGCTACCTACGAGCTTTTAGTGCTCATCCAAATGGCGAGCCTCTCCGCGGCGGGGAGTGTTTGCCGTGATGTACCGCGGTCCCATTCATCCTCCCCCTGAGGTGTCTCCCGCCTCCCTGTTCCATTTAGAGCCACAGAGCCGGCTCGGATCGATGCCTCTCTCCAGCCGCCCGCCATCAATTATTCACCTGATCGGCACTGCTCTGCTACTCATTAGATGACTAATCCAGGAGGGACGAGGGGCGCTTTGAAACCCGAGAGGCGGGGAGGCAGGCACGGGAAGGGCGGGGGGAGAAAAATCACATCTCGTGGAGGATGGAGGGAGGGAGGGATGGGGGAGAGAGAGGGTGAGGCAGAAAAGGGACAGAGAGAGAGAGAGAGAGAGAGAGAGAGAGAGAGAGAGAGAGAGAGAGAGAGAGAGAGAGAGAGAGAGAGAGAGAGAGAGAGAGAGAGAGAGAGAGAGAGAGAGAGAGAGAGAGAGAGAGAGAGAGAGAGAGAGAGATCACAGATGTGGGATTACCGATTTGTACATCACAAGTCCTGACATCCAGGAGAAGATTTTAAATCTTTGATGAAATCGTAGAACAGCGCGTGCGCACACACACACACACACACACACACACACTTCACGGATATCTGCACACGGGGACAAACCGTAAAACATGCGTGCGTGAAGAGTGATCTGGTGCACGGAGGAGCTCTCCCCTGACGGAGGGTCGGGCGGTCGCTTGGATTTCACGGCGTATCCGCGGAGTTCGGCGCCGGAACACCTGTGCGTGTTAGGGGGTCGGTTTTTCTTTCTTTTTTTAGATGCATGGTATATTAACCATTAACCATATATTAACCATATAACCATTTCTGCGCCTCTTACGTCTTCAGGGTTAAAAAAAAAAAAAAAGTGGCTGGGAACGGTAGTGAAGGCGCATGGAGTTCTGACTTCCACCACACTTACTCGGCACAACCGAGGGCACCAATGATCGGATCACACCGGATCACAGGTAAAGTTCCGCCGGCCGATGGATACTAAGCCAGTACGACTCCATGACGATATATTTATGTTTACTAGGTATTTATATTCAAAGTGGTCACCTGGGAGATTATTCAGTTTAAAAATACCACATTTGATCATTTATCGAGCTGGCGCTTTTGGAGCAACAGCCATTGAACGTGCGGTTGCTCCTCTATGTAGCGACTCCATTGTTGGTGGCAACAATGGCCCCGGCAACAACTCAAAGGTAGAATATGATAGACCAGCGTAGCCGGTTGTTGTGGTCGGTAAACTGGCGATACGGACGAACGTTCACAGATAAATAACAGTGACCTCGGATGAAAAAAAAATTAATATATATATATATATGGCCACCACTGTCAGGTGAGCAAGAAGCAAAGAGCGAGGATGAGGATGAGGATGAGCATGAGCCCCGGCGTTGAAAAGAGTTCAAAGGGAATTCCGGGACTTCTGGGGTTGATAGCGGCATCGAAACCCCGCCACAGACAACGTTATAGATTAGCGCTCTAAGCCCGAGGAACGGGTTTGTGACTCGACAGCAAGCGTTTTCCTCGTTAATTAGAGGGGGAGTTGGACCGTTAAACGGGATCGGCGTTGCCGCGAACCGACGCGGGTAATGTTGAAGGTAATGTAGAAGGAAGACCGAAAAGAGAGAGAGAAAAAAAAATACTCTCCTCTTCCACTGATCATGTACGAGTTGGGTGGGGTGGGGGTGGGGGGGCTTTGATCCCCCCCACCCCCACCCCCCTGAGAGCCACCGCGCCTCGTCTGTGAAGGCGGGAGTTCGGCGTGACGGCTGCTCCTTCTGATTAAAAGGAAATATGCATCAGCAGATAGCGCCTCCTCCCTTTTTATCTGCGCCCGCGATAGCGACGGCGGACGGGGGTTGAAACAGGACTGATGTTGCGCCTTTATCTGCGCTCCACGAGGCCCGAGAGCGACCTGATTCCGAGTTATGCTCATTTTAATCCTTCCGAGCGCTTTCAGGTTGGAAGGAAAAAAAGAAAAAAAAGGTTTGAAGTCGCTGAGGAGGGTTCAAATGCAACATGGAAGCCGCATCGGGGCGGGGTGTACGGGCCCGCGTCTGAATTCACTTCACAAGGCCTTTGACCTCAGATACACTGTCACGTAGCCCTGAAGCCATTAGAGCCAAGCCCCCGCATTCCACACCGGTGTGGCAAGAGCAGCGAGGGGGGCGGACCTTCAGGGCGGCTGAGCCGTGCGCTTTTGCCGAGGCTGAGGATTCATTGTTGGATTCCGTATCGGCCTTTTCTCTGAAGGGGCGGTTTTGGCACCGACGCCAAGATTAACCTGTTTTTTTGGGTTGTTTTTTTTAAACACGGCAACTGAAGCGAGCCGTCGGGGAGATACGATAAGGGCGACGGGCGAGGGGAGAGCGATCAGCACCACGGGAGCCGACATGCGTCATCTCCGTTCACTTGTTATGAAGCCATCGCAAGATATCGGTTTGTTTGTTTTTTCCTTCTCCCGGCTGGTCTCAAAACGTGACGTTCTGCCCGTTCTCTGGTATCTCTGCGGCGGCACCCGAAAAGCGAAGACTGGTCTCCATTACGCCCGGTTGTCGCGGTGGACTTTGCGGTGGTCGTTTGAGCGGATGTCGTGCGATCGGGGTCTGAAGCCGAACCTTCAGCCTCCAGCCAAAGTGACAACGGACACGGCTGCTAACCAGAAGGACCGCGGGGATGCCTGTCCGGTACATCCGAGCGTAACGGTCCGATTCACCGGTTCTCCATTCAACTTGACCCCCCATTTTAAAAGACGCAATACACTCACGAGTCAATTATTGCCATTGCCCGCGTCTTTTCTGACGGATACACACAAAGCACATCCCAACAGCCATAGTTTGTTTGTTACGCGATGCGTTCATGTGCGTTGAGGTTTTCGGAGCGAGTGCATGGCGGTGTGCTTCTGCCCCGGTGGTCTAATTGAAAAAAAGCCCATAATTGCATAATAAAGATACATCTGAATTTAAAGTAAGTAAAAAGTTTTAAGTAAAAATCTGATTCACAGACCTCCCTTGTCAAATACGGCGAGAAAAAGTAATGTCATCGACAAAGCATAACTTTATTCTCTTCAACGAAAGGTACACCGGTACAGTCACTAGCACAAACACTTTCGGTCTCCAGGTTTTTTTTTTGTTTTGTTTTTTTGACACGGCCACCAAATTATTTTTATGAATCGCTTGTGACTTTCCCGTTTTGTGCTGACAACCCCCCCTTTTTCCTTTCTTCAAGCATCATACCCTTAATCCTAGCTTGGATCTAGATTTTGAAAAGTCATTGAGGAACGCCAGCTCACAGAAATGGGGCACAAACTTCTTACTTTTACTTTTTTTTTGTGGTCCTTGCAGGGCTTGCGTCACATCCTCACATAAGGACAGATCCTTATGGCTTCTGATACTTTTGGCTGATATATCTCTCTCTGGATTCCAACTCTCACTGTGTGATGGGACAAAGCAGCTGATTTACTACTTACTCTATGTAAATATATATATATATATATATATTATTTTTCTCAATATATCTAAATTCTGTTTATATAAGTCTATATATATATATATGTTATTTTTTCATGTATCGTTTTGGTAGGGTTTTGAAAACATTCAAGGTACATTCACTTGACCCTGGATAATTTTTTCTGTTTCATATGAAAGATGTACACAAATATAGATACGGCTACTCTCCCAGGGTATCAGCTACTAACTGAGAAACAAGACAATCAACTACGTCAGGAGACATGGAGCCAAACGGAACACAAAACATGACTCAGCGCTGGTCCTTTTCGACCAACCACAAGCATAAGTATAGCTAAATACCTTCCGATTACTCCAGAGTATTAAAGAGCAAATACCTTTTCCGGGCATGGCAGTTTGGGGAACCCCATGCGAGTTTGGGCGTACATACGTAGAACCACGGCTGCGACGAACAGTAGGAAGGCGGTTTGAGTTTGAGGTTTGCCTTTTTTTTTTTTAACATTTGTTAAATCCTCCGTTAACGATTCTGTCGTGTGGTTAAAATCTACGGATTCGCTCCTACAATCGCTAGTGTGAATTGGCCCTCGGCGTGACGCAGAACACACACGTAGGCATTCAGCAACAGGTCACAGCTATAGGACCGGACCTGAAAAAGACCGTAGCCAGATAGATGACAGGTGTTTTTTTTTTTTTTTCCACAAGGCCACAAGGATGTCTCTTGGCTGCTGGAAAGGCACCGCCTTCCTTTCCTGTGTCAAAGGGCAGCGAGGGCAACAATACCACCCTGGCTGATTTCGGGGAAATTGCGTAACAACATTGTAACAACATAGATTTTCACATCTAAGGATTTTTAAAGGCCAGTGGGATAAAATATTTGCCAGTGTGACGGTAGACAGTGTGCCCTTGGCCTGAGAACGACATTTCTCCATATTTCAACAGTTTAGTTTGTCTTTTTAGTTGATAAATTATCCTTACATGGCATCCTTAAATAAGTGGTAGAAAAAAAATATTCTCGTCCAATAGTATTTTAAATAAATCATTCCAAAGAAAATGAAGAAAAAAACAAAACCGAACCGAACAGTGCAAACAAACTGTGTACATGGGGAAAAAAATAGCATAAAGTTCATCAAACTGGATTTTCGGAATTAGAGGGAATAACCATTGGAAAAAATAAATAAAATGGAACCACTCTCGTTTTTTGGGACCGAGTCAAAACGCCTCGACGATGCAAAATAACCTCAGTGCTAAAACACAAGAGAGAAACTCTTCACCCCTGTGCTACCGACTATAATAAAGGCAGTCTTTATGACGAGGAGCCACAGTCCTAGGCTCCATGCCCGCGAGGCTGGTTAGTGAGGGCTTGGAGTAGGTGTGTCCATGTCCTCCTCTCCCTGGCGCGAGTAGGAGCTCAGGGCATCCCAGAGGAGGCCGGGCTGCTCACAGTGGTGGCGACTCCTCCAGTGCTCCATCACTCCTTCCTTAGTCTCCAGCACCTCGCTGCACAGCACACAGTTGAAGGCCGAGCCAGCAGCGAGGACCCCCAGGACATCCCGGGTCAGGGGAATCCCATCACCATCCACCTCTTCCTCCAGCTCTTCCTCGTCGTCGTCGTCGTCGTCGTCGTCATCATCATCTTCTCCCTGTCTGCGGTGGTGGGACAGGATGTGTTTCTTGAGCTTGGAGAAGGAGAAGAACTCCTCATGGCAGCTGCCGCACTTGACCAGGTTGAGCTGCCGCCAGTAGTGGGCTGCATGCTTGACCAGCTCGTCCTCGGCCTCCCGGCCCCGCCGCAGGGCTTGGCCTTCGCGTGCTCGCACTTGGACCTCCTCACCGTGCACATACAACAAGTGCAGCTTCATGTCGGCGAAGGTGGGTGTGATGGCCTGGCAGCGGCCACACTTGATCTGAAGCTCTACCGGGTCCTCGCGATCCTGGCACTGGTCATCTGATGGCTCTGGAGAGGTGGCCCTGCAGAGGAAAATAGAAGACTATATGACACAATTATAAATCACTGCTTATTCAACACTTTGCTATGGCGGGAGCAATATCAAGCAAACAGTCGAATATCTATCCTGATTTACGTATGTCAATTTTTTACATAATTACAGCTAAAAAGTAATTGTAGGTTCAAATGTTTTTCACGACCCTTCTTTTTGAATGATTGTACATCTCACCACTCTACGGGCACATCGTCCTCATGCTGGCTGATGGAGGGCTCCACTGTTAGCACCACCTTGTGCACCTCTCTCAGGTGGCTGAAGTACACCCCGACATATCCAAAGGCCTTCTCACAGAACTCGCAGCACAGGGCCTTCCGCGGGCGTCCCTCCGCATGGTGGAGCTTCATGTGGGTGCTCAGGCTGCCTGAGTGGGCGTAGGCTTTGCGGCAGACCGGGCACATATAGGGCCGGCTGTTGGTGTGGCTGTTCATGTGGCTCTGGAGATGATGCTTGAACTGGAAACAGCGTCCGCAGGTGGGGCAGCGGTGAAGTGGGCGACTGCCTACAAAAAGTCTCTGGTGGGAGGTGTCTCTCAGGTGGAGGCTCACCGGGGCTGTTTGGGGAGAACAATCCTGGGCTTTGGCTGTGGTGCTGGTAGAGAGCCGGTGGCCGATTAGAAGCTCCTGATCCTGGCAATCTGAGGTAATGGCAGGCAAGCTAACTAGCTGGGGAACAGTCTCCATGACTAGCATGGGTTTGGGCCTGATGCTGCGGTACTTCTTAGAAATATCAACCTCCTTTTCTTTAGAACCTAGAACAAGGGCTGGAGGTTTCTCCGGCATCCTCCGGCGGAAAAAAGACAAGGACCTCTTCTTCCGTGCCTCAAAGGCTAGGATGTCATCTATTGTCTTTCTTTTTCTGCCCCTCTTCTTGCCAGGTGGTTTCTGTAAGGCTCCCAGAACAAGCAAGAGTGGAGTCTTGGACTGGGGGGGTAGAAGGGAGTTTGGCATCTGGTTGTGACGCAAGGCTTCAGCTTTCTCGGAGGTCTTGGCTGCAGTATCAGAGGAGCTGGTGAAACTAGGCCGCCCAGAGAAACCCTTCTTTTCTGGGGAAACGCTGCTGAGCTTGGCAGTTGGGATGAGCGTGCTCTTCATCTTTGAGTAAGGCAGGATGGGCAGCTTGCCCTTGGGTGGGGAGGGGATGATCTGGACAGCTTTGCTGAAAATGGCTGGCGAGAGGACAGTGATACTGCCCGGAGGCTGGGCTGCGGCAGGCTTGGACTGGCACGGTCTCAGTGTAGTCATGCCCCCTTCCACTGGTGCTTTACTTGGAGAGCTGTTGGCGGCAGCGGGTGGATAATGAAGGTTCTGAACGATGCCGGTAGGAGCAGGCCGTTGCAGGGAATCTGCCGTTTTCTCCAACTGAGATCCTGGATAAAGGACAGCGTTGTCTGGGAGTAGAGTGCTGACGGAGATCTCCGAGGCAGTCGGATCAATCAGGATTACTTGCTCTGAAGGTTCTACCTTGGAGACTGAGTTCTCCTTTGTTTCCTTGGACTCCAGTGGCTCTTTCTTAATTGCCGGGGAGGCTAACCTCGTCTGCGTTGTCACGGAAACCTTGGATGGCATTTTCAGCCTGGCGATTGGTGTGGGGAGGTTATTTTTCTCTGTGGTACCTTTGCTCCTCATTGGCTGATATCTAGGAATGGGCAACTTGAGGTTCTTTTGTATTGGCTGGCTTTGTTGCTGCTGTTGATGAGGTGTTTGAGAGGAGACCGCAGGGGGCAGCGCCACTAGGGAGAAGGTGCCATCCTGACCCGCTATCTGCATCAATGCATAGTTTTGGGTGGGCACTATGATTGACTTGGCGCTTGAAGCGGTGGTGGCCTCTGGGAGGGCGGAGGGAGGCTGGCAGGACAGGACCGCAGGGGAGGGGGGGGGCACCACAGCCGGGGCCTTGGGGGCGATGTTCCGGAACTGGAGGCTCTTCATCTGGCATGAAGGACTGATCTCAAAGGCTGCCTATGGAACACAAAAAATAGGTACAAAAAAACAAGGTTGAAGAAATCGCTCGGCATTCGGCAAGCCTAACGACCTTGCGTTACTTTTCTTAGACATCAGGTTTCGACGTCAACGTAGACAGAGAAAATTTCAACAATTGTGTGCTTGATGACTTTACAAGATATGTATATGAAGCATTACAATTCTATTGAAAACCGGATACTGCCACGGAGACGTTTGGTGTTTGTTGAAGGCTTATTATTGTTAGTTCTGCAACACCTCACAGCAGGAGGCGTGGCCTCAGTTTTTTTATTTATTTTTTGATTATGACATTGCGGTATAGCCCAAGGAAAAGGCGAGGGAGACAGACACTGTCACTAACAGCGGCATGGCCAAGAGTGTGACAAGCTGTCCTGTTATTCATGTTTCACCGTACACACACACACACACACACACACACACACACACACACACACACACACACACACACACACACACACACACACACACACACACACACACACACACACACACACACACAAAGCAGTGTCTCTTACTATCTCTTCCCCCAGGCCCAGGACAGACAGAGTACCCCCTTTGATTTGGGCTCAGCGTGCAGCCACAGTTCATGCTGGGGGCTCTGCGGGGCGCTGCTTGTACTGACCCCCCCCCCCCCTCCACTGCCCCCTCGACTTCCTGGATGATCAGCTAGTCAAGCGTGAAAGCCACCCAAGGGCAGGAGCTTTACTGAAAGAAGAGGGTCTACCTCTGCTCTCACTTCCCTCCCCTGTGACAGGTTCGGCAGCCTGGCCGTAGGGGTGGAATACGCCCCGGACAAAGCCTGGGATTTCACTTGATCGGGCGCGTTCACAAAATGATATTTTGATGTTTTACACAGATAATGGTTAAAAAAAAAAAAAATTATAATAATAATAATAATAATAATTGAAAGTGTATCAAAATCAACTCAATCTTTAAAATTACTGCACAGCCTAAAACCTGTCGGAGGACAATTATAATTTCAATCTTTCTTTTGGCTTCAAAGCATCAATCGAAACCAGCACTTGAACTGCAAAGTGCGAAATGTGGAATATATAAAGAATATATCTTTGCACAGAAGAGAGTCAAGATTAAGAATAATGCCTCAAGTGGGACGACTAGTGTGCATAGATTCTGAACTTTTGATTTGGGGTTCTGCTCACACCTTCTATAGGGCACTTTACGCAAAAGTCTCGGACACTATTCATGAAATCAAGCGCAGTCAATGTGTCACCCAAAACAAACATCTCACAAATGGATTACTTTTCAAACAGGAAAAAGAAAGGGGATATTTATTCCAAGATTGTGCTTTTCACAAAAGGGATTTTTTCGACAGGAGGGTTGACACCTGGGAAAAGAAGGAAGAAAAGAGGTAGAGTGAAAACCAGGCACGTTGTGTAACAGCTGGAAGTATTTCTGCGTGGAGAGATTATTTACACAGCACCACCTCCATGTTATGACTCCATAAAGCTGGAGCCGTTCCCTCTCTGTGTGGATAGTTGATTCCAGTTCGACTGTGAATGCTGGCGGAACACAGAGCAGAACCGCCACACTCGGAATCACTAGGGATCTGATGTGGCTATGGAAGGGATGTTACAGGAGGACAGTGTGTGTGTGTGTGTGTGTGTGTGTGTGTGTGTGTGTGTGTGTGTGTGTGTGTGTGTGAAGGGGAGGGGGGGTTATTTGGCCCCAAAAAAGGCAGACCCTGATTTGTTAAGTTTCGGCATGCAAAGGTTTACAGTTGGAGAGGCCGAGGTAAAACGCGTCTCCATGTGGACCACGAGAGGGATGAGAGACAAAATACATAAACGCAAAAATGGATCTGGATAGAGCTCAAATCCGGTGTGAGCCATGCTATTGGTCTCAAAGTGTGTGGCACATCCTTGAGGGCGCCGCGACGATACCTTCTCCAAAGACCTGTCATGAAGTATCAAACCCTTTGTATTCACAGCCAGCGCCGTAGGCCAGACACCGGAGGCACAATATCAGGAGCTTGGGCTGATAATTGGACCGACGAGACGACGGGAACGCAATCGTCAGCTTGTCGGAACGGAATCGGACAGGGATCGAGCCGTGACGGAGTAAAAAAAATGATAAAAATTGAAAGCCTGCCACAGCCGGCCCCATCACAGAGCAAGGGGAAAAACAGGGTTCTTCTCACCGCTACGTCGAGGGGCAGGGTTAGAAGAACCGGAATCCCAGAAAAACCCCCGCACACCGTCTCAAGCTCGCAATCAAAATCTGCAAATCTCCGTTTTGGTCAAAAGGAACTTTAAGGACAAACAGTGTTACAGAGCAACCCATGACTTCTACAGGGTGACATAACGGGAGAAGTGCGGAGATGGAGATCCGATCGAAAATGGGAAAAGGGAAAAACTTATTTTATGAGCCCCAGTTCCCAGAACTCTACAACAAAACATTAAAACCAAACCTCTTAAAAAATATATATAAATAAAAAAGTGATGGATTGGCGTTATTTTCCCGCTCTCTATTCCAAATCGCACTGGCACGATGACATAATGGGATGCCTTGTCATCACATCACATCGTGAAGGCTTTATCCACAGATGCTTAAAGGCCTGGCCCGCAAGCCGCGCCAGAGTTTGTTGGCAACAGACGGTAACAGCAACAAGGTAGGACATGATATGAAGTGTATTGGACATCATGTTTGTACTTCTTTGATCAAGACATAAAAAATAAAAAACGAACACGAATGGGAACGCCCCTGGCGAAAAAAGTATCATGTTCGTCCATATTCAATGCCAACGGAGGCCAACTCTGTCAGGATCTCCCCGGATACCTAAATAGCTCCGTGTTGTCTTGGGAAGAGCAGGGGGTGCCGCGCCGCCAGCCGGCCGTCTCAGTGGGAGCGCCTACAAAGAGAAGGGGTCTAAGAGTCAGCTTTTAGCACTAGTCATTACCGCGCTTGAACTGTATGTGTCTTGCTTCTGTGGAGAATGACTTAGAGGGGCTCGGGAGAACGGCGCACGGAGGTCACAGATGCCATTCAATCTGCCGCCGGCTTTGAAACGCCAACCGCTCTAATCCGACTGAGGTCAGGGGTCGGGGCTAGGCTGAGGGAGGGGAACCTGGTTTCTGGCTGCTCCGGAGGAATGGTGATGGGTGGAGAGGGAGGGAGAGAGACGGTTAGATGGGGCCTATGAATCCACAGAGGCAGATAATCAGGTAAGGCCGGGGGGTTGAGAGGTGAGGTTCTGCTGTTTACTTTGGAAACAGGTCAGGGTTGAGCAGGAGGGCAGCGCCGGGACGCCCAGGCCTTCCACCTGGAGCACAATATGGAACGAACGAACGAACGAACACACACACACACACACACACACACACACACACACACACACACACACACACACACACACACACACACACACACACACACACACACACACACACACACACACACACACACACACACACACACACACACACAGCAGCAGCAGCAGAAACAAAACAAACAAAAATGACTGGCCTGTGAGGGCCTATTGTTCGTGGCATAATATGATTTTGGAAGCGGCGGCGATGCCCGTTCTCGGTGAAATGTCAAACACAGATGCCTGGCGTGTTTTGCTAGGCTCTATAAATGGGTTTAAATTGTTCACATTTTGGGAGCCCTGGCTCTTCGCTGCATAACTAACCCAGCATGAGTCCCGGGGACGAGGCGGCGTGGCGTGCGTCGAGAATAGTCGGACGGTTTCATGATCATTATTCCGTCTCAGCTTATAGTCAGTATTGGGAAATACACTCTTGATTGCCTTATCTGCCTTAAAACATTTACGTTTTTTTTTTGTTTTTGTTTGTTTTTTTAATTTGAGGAAAAAAGGGGAAGACAGAAGAAGGGTTTGCGGTGGTGGTGGACTTTTATCTCCCTGGTAGGTGAAGGCCGGGATGATCTGGGACTCGGAGATAGAGGTTGTTGATTGAGGGGCTTTGGAATGAAGTGTGTGGGTGTGGTGCGATTATCTGTGCTGTGTGTGTGTGTGTGTGTGTGTGTGTGTGCGCGCAGGAAGGTGGACTCCAGAGCCAGCGGAGAGCCAAGCACCCCCAGGTCTTCGGGGGGCAGATGAAAGGCCGGGATCTGGGCTAGATAAGAGGGCACATCACGGGGGGTCGAGGCCAGTCGGCTGTGAGTAGCCATGACCGGCGGCAATGTTCCCTATTACTCCACCCCCCCACACACACACACACACACACACACCTTTTTTTCTCCGACAGACAACCAGTTGTAGGATTAGTGCGTCCGTGTAGAGCGGGAGGGGGAAAGGAGATGGAGACGGAGCACAACACCTCCATTTCACCTCCCTTTGCTCTCTTGCAACTGCCAAAACCTCAGAGCCCGGCGCGAAAACACAAAAAAACAATCAATCCGCTTTTTCTTTTTTAGCCCCGCTTCGGAGGGAACTTAGGGGGAAACATGTGCTCCGTGGCTTGTACCTGTAAGCATAAAAAAAAAAAAAAGGTGCTCATGTCTCCTACTTAAGGCCAGACATTCTCTTCAGCGCTCTCTTCAGCGCTCTCTTCATTCTCCTCCCTCTCCCTCTCTCTCTCTCTCTCTCTCTCTCTCAAAATGGAATCATTGTTTGCAGAGGTCCTTGTCTCATCCCAGGACGCTGCATGGCGAAGAGCGCCAAAGAGGAGAGAGAGTTTTGCCCGAACACACACACAAAGTGGGGAATCCACTGTGGCTTTTCGGCCTTTCAAAAGGACAAAATGTGGTGGACAGAACACAGAAAATGGTATTCATGTCTGTCCACACACACACACACACACACACACACACACACACACACACACACACACACACACACACACACACACACACACACACACACACACACACACACACACACACACACACACACACACACACACACACACAAATCAATGCATGGGAGAAATCCATTCCAATTAGGACCCTGCTGCTCTGTCCTGCATGGGAATGCACGCTAATCGATAGCGAAATCCCACAGCTGACAACAAAGGGGCCTGCATAAAAACAGGCAAATCCAAGACTCGATCGTGTTTTTAACCTCTGCTCGAGACCAATTTTTGCTCAAGATGCGCAAAATGTGACTTTGGGTTCTTGGAGTAAGGGGCGGAAAGCGCTGCTCTTTTTCGAGGCAGGACACCTTAAACCCTTTGACAACCCACGACCTTTGACCTGGCGTCCGACGCCTCGTGTGTCATTCCCGGGGAGCTGTCACGTCCTCAATCATATGCACACACACACGTACGTACACACAAGTACGTACACAAGTACGTACGCACACACGTACACACACACACACACACAGAGCCCAGCAGTGTCGAGCCAGAGTGGAGGTGACAGTTATAGGTAGGTCGCTGTGTGTGTGTGTGTGTGTGTGTGTGTGTGTGTGTGTAGCGGTGTGTGAAGCGTTGTGTCCGGTCTAACGTGCACCCTTGGGCAGCTGGTGCCATGTTAGCCTCCCTTAGGGCAACCTGCCAACGGTAAACCTTTACCTGACCTTTACCTCCGCCGTGACATTTAGACCCCCGGAGTAGGTCGAACAGCAGTAGTAAGGAAATGGAAGTGGGTTGCGGAGGAACCGGGGGAGGAGAAGAGGTAGAGACCAGAGCCGAGGAGAGGTGTGGATTAACTTGCATTGCTAAGAAAAAGAGGAATTTTATTCATTTTATTTACTTTATTAGTTAAGTATAATTTCATATATCTGACTATTTCTGTTTTGTATTTTTTGCTATTTGTATATATTTGAAAAATATATATTTTTACTTCGCTTTTTTCCCCAATTTTATTTCATTATTATACTTGTTCTCCATTTTTTTCCAGACTGTTAAGCTTTTTTTATGCAAACCGTCTTTGTGAAACGCAGCAAAACTCAACACAACTAATTCCTAGCTGTAGTGTATCTAAATGTCCTGGCGGAATAAACCGATTTTGATTCTTCAATTTCTTCAACAGCTTAACTTGATGAATATAATGTTTAGGAATCATTATTAAACACATTTAGCTTTTGTTTCTATAATTATTATTATTATCATTATTGTTATTATGACTACCATCATCATTACTCATTTGCCTTCTATTAATGTAAAGAACTCGAGCTGCATTGCTGTGTATGAAAGGTGCTTATTATTATTATTATTTTTATTATTATTAGCACAGTTGTTTCTTTGCAGCTTACTTCTGTGCTTCTCTCACATGAGACCTTAAGTCTGATATAAGATAAGATGAGGCAATGCTTTATAAACCCCGGAGGGAAATTCTGGCGTTACGGCGTGCAGTCGAGAAAGAGATACAAATTAAAAGACGAAAAATAACACGTATGTCCACGTCTGTCTACACGAGTCAACATGAAGTAAAATTATTCTAACTAGCGAGGTCAATGTGGGCGAGTAGCAGTTAGTCGACAGTAAGTACAAGTTACGGCAATGCAGCGTTAATAATCAAAGGAGGCATAGGGTAATATCTACAGTTAATATCTTTGGAATATTGACAAGGCATCATTCCGCCGATTAGACGCCCTTGCAAACGCAAAAACCAAAGGCAATTCAGTGCAGGCCACGACAAATCATCGCTATCCCTCAACCTGCATCCAGCTCAGTCTGTTTGTGTGTGTGGACATTTATCCACGCATAAAGATCCCGCAGTGGTGGATCGTGTCAAACGTGTCGTCGATGGTGATGTACGGTCGTCAAATCATGGCCGCTCGAGATCGCCGTGGGGGGTGGGAGTAGGATGGAGGTGGAACCATGTCAGTTTTGTGTGATCCTCCACTGACAAGGCCTCCATCCAGAGCAGAGGGACAGGAGCGCTGGATCTTGACGGACACACACACACACACCTTTTTTGGTGGGTTTGAGGGTCCAAAGTATTTTTTCTCTGCAAGATGACCATCCAGGGGCATTGACGCGCCTTGCAGTTTCCGAGATTCTCATCTCGGGGACCTCATTACCTTGATAATAACATCCATAACGTTAACTACTCTCGTGGCGCACAAAGCATGGTGGAGGGGCATGCCCGGCGGACGTGCCGCTCCACCAGAAACCGCTCTCTAACTGTACAGCAGGGTGCAGGTGTCTTAGACCTCACCACATCTTAGTTCTGATGGTAAGTTAGTTCACCTTATTACCAGCGTGGGAAATATCAACCGCCGATCACCCCTTCAATATACGATTTGATCGCAAATCAACACAAGCCTAATGTACAGTATGCCGACCCCCCCCCCCACGTTGAGTGGGACATGGAGACAAACAATTGTGTTCAGACGTGTCCCCCATCCTCTGCCCTAATGATCGCTCTCAAAGCACCGCGAGAATGGGATTAATGAGGAGGAGGGGGAGTAAAATCAAGGAAGGAAAGTGGAGGAGGACGAGGTCTAATTTTAGGCCTCCTCCGCGTCTCCGTTAAGATGCAGATTTCCCCGAGATGTTGTTCCGCGAGGGAGACCCCCCCCCCACACACATTTTTATTT
>NC_137206.1:9591999-9646239 GCF_960531495.2 Zeus faber | reverse complement strand
GAACCCGGCGGCAGATCAAAAGAATATGCAGATGATGCAGCCCCGTCTCTCCCTCCCCTCTCTCCCTTCCCGTCGCGGTGGAGAAGCCGGCGCTCTCAAAGAAGCAGGTCAACGCCAGGCGGCTTGATCCGCTTCGGCATACCCTCTTCGAGGATCCGTAAGCCGCCGCATAAAGAGGGGACAGAATTATGTTCAACGGGTGGGAAAAGAGGTGAAAACCTAAGGGAAGCTGGCGGACGGACGAGCCGCCAGGTTTAAACTCGTATCCGGAAACGGACCAGGGAGATAAAAAATAAAAATAAAAAAATAAAGGGGTTATTTAATGAAGGCATCTCCCGTGAATCAGTCGTCGTCATTTTAAAGTGGAAATCCATGAGATCGTCAGCGTTGGTTGGATTACACTTGCTGATCGCAGAATCCCGTTCGAAACGGAAACAAAACCCGGGTTTTTGTCACGGCTATAAAAATGGTCGATTTTGAGGCGTCTGGGTCACTTGAGGGGCGGGGATATCTTTGGCATTTTTGTGAATGTTTATCCGTGTCGACGGTTTACCGACAAATTCAGCGCGGCCTTCTTCGAGCCCGTTGCTCATCTTTGCATTCTCGCCGGGACAGGCGGACCCCGCCGGCAACTGTGGGACCGGTGCATAAAGGAGCAGACGCTCCTAACGAACTACGTTTTTTGGGGGGGGGTTTTTATAACCTGCCAGCCAAATATCAAAAAAGTATTAAATGTGGATTGATTTAAAAGAATCACAGGAATTACCACTTTAAAAGACAAAAAATAAATAAAAAAATGGGGGGGGGGGACCGGGGAGGAGGGGTTGCCAGTTGAGTTCGCAGTAATTTACGCTCTCACACATGATACACTACAGCTGGTAGTGTATCTTGTGTTACTTACACAAGTACAAAAAGGTGATACTCCATTACCGCCCCCACCCCCCCCCCCCCCGTCCGTCTGGACGGAGCAGGGTGAGGTTACGGTCCATTAATTGAGCAGCGACTGAGCCACCGAGAGGTGTCTTTTGATGCGTTGGGGGGTTAGACGCTCTGTCTGGCACCTTCAAAGGCGCCGGCCGGGACCACCCCCCTGTAACGACCGCCAACCCCCGCCACCGCCATTAAATTCACCAGGCACGCGGGGCGGGCGGGGGAGCCGGGGTTCCATGGAGACCCAGGTATCACGGAGGTGAAAAACTGGAAAACAGGTTAGAGGTGGGGGGGGGGGGGGGGGGGGAGTCGGGCGCAATACCCAGCATGCCTTTGGACTCCGGGGGAAGGACGACCGCGACAGGTTTCGGCGTGGGTCGCCGGAGTCGCGCGTTGTTTACCTCCCTTGTGATTATGAGACATCTTACCATCCAAGATTAGGAGGCGAGATTAGCGATGGCAGGTGGAATGAAGACCTGGCCATCTCCAAGACTTATACTAAGCCTTTAATCTCGCCCGCTAAATCCATCGCAAACAGTGGATGGAGAGGAGCGGAGAGCGGAAGTCAGAGAGAGGATGGCCGTCCAGAGTGAGTGAGTGGGGAAAGGGAAGAGAAATGGAGGGAAGTGTGATGGCAGGATAGATGAGTAGACAAGCTATTTTTATAACGAGGTCAACGCGAGCCGTGGGATTTCACTCTCCTGGGAGGGACTGAGGGCGCGCGCGCACACACGCGCGCACACACGCGCACACGCACGCACACACACACACACACACACACACACACACACACACACACACACACACACACACACACACACACACACACACACACACAACAGTGGCCCCATACGGCTCCCGCTGAGTAGTGCTTGTCTCCGTCAACGGGAGGAAGAGGAGGAGGAAGGGGGAATGAAAAAAGACAAAAGGCCTGGATGGCGGGGGAAGGTTTTCTTTTTTTTTTTTTTTTTTGTCTTTTACCGTAGTCCGATTGGTCGAGTGACTTTCAATAATTGAACGAGACCTGACATTAATTCATCCTCCTCCCTCCCCCGGTGGCGTCTCACCAAAAAAAAAAAAAAAAAACACCACGGCCCGAACGCCCCCTGAAGACGCAGGAACATGAAACGCAGAGCTCTCCAAAAGAGAAATCCATTTTCTTTTTTTTAGTTTTACCTATAGGGTGGTTCTTTCCTCCGTGGCTCCGCCCTCCACCGTGACTCCTGCCGTTTCGCGGAGGGAGGGGGTTGGGGGTTGGTCGTCCTGGGGTCCTGTCCCTCCCTCTCCTCGCTCCCCTAGAAACACAGATAAGGAAAGACCCAAAAATCAAAGAGAAGCCAGACGGCCGTTTTAGCATTTAGCCTGGTATGTTCTACGTGTGTTCTACGTATGTTCTACATCTTGTCCCCCCCTCGTGCCGACCGCAGTCATTCATCTATAATAATATATGTACAAGGTCTCGTTTGTGACAAGCTACACCGGTCCCCGACACGGTTCTCACACCGGGATGGTTAGGCGGTGGCGGCGGCCGTGTTCGACAAGCGTGAGCGGGCGCCGTGTGCATGAACACTCAGCCCCCCCCCCCCCCCCCCCCCCCCCCACCTAAACGCCTGTCGCTTCGGCCTTCCATTAAAAGGGACGCGAGGCCTCGATTTGTTCTCGCTAACGGGGCGTCGCACTCCGGTCGTTTCGGCGGCTTGCAGCGGTGTAGGGGGCGTAGGGCGGTCGGTCTACACAGGTTGGCCCCGCTCAGTCGCACCCAGCCGGCATTAAATAAATAAGCAGCGCTCCTCGTCGACGCGGTAAATTATTCATTTAACACGCCTTATCCTCTTCCCAACAAGCTTGTTAGAGGACCTCAGGAGTGGGGAAGGTGGTGGCGGAGGGGGCTGATGGAGGAGGGGTGTATATGGGGGCGCGACTAGGATTTCATGTGCGACTCAGCAGAACTCTTCTCCAAAGCCCCTTCTCCGCCCGGTCAGGTGTGTGTGGAGGGGTTAATTCATGCTGACACCTCCTTTGTTTCTCACACACACACACACACACACACACACACACACACACACACACACACACACACACACACACACACACACACACACAGAGAGGAGGCGGAGGGGAAGGGGGGGGAACTTTTTCGGTGCATTTTCATAGAATAATCATTCCAGTTGTCTGGATGAATTATTAAGAAATGAGCTTCCAGGACACGCAATGCTGGAACACGCAGGCAGAATGTTTTAAGAGCCCCCACCCCCCCGACGCCATCTGAACGCCACTCGCGTACGACAACACAGCGGATCACCCCCCCCAGCCCCCCGGAAAAAGAAAAAGCAGCACGATTCTGACCGTCGGGACGGAGTTCCATCTTTAGAAAGCCCCTCTGATTGACCTGGGAGGGTGGTCCCAGGACACAAAACCATCCGAACCTCACCTCTGCCGTTCAGGATGGTGCTGGAATTCTCTCTCTCTCTCTCTCTCTCTCTCTCACTCTCTCTACCAGAGCGGGCTGTGTGGGGGCGGTCTTTATGTCAACACTGACAGCGCTCATTAGAGACTTCTCTGCTCAGAATTGGAGTCAACAGGCACCCCCCCTCCACCCTGGACCTGACTGGTACAATGGGATCAAATTGTGTGTGTGTGCGCGCGAGCCGCTACGAGTCGTTTCATAAATGGTGCTGAGGTGCGGTCTTTAACCGAAGCGGCGTTGCATAACGTGCCGTGACATCGACTCCCTAAGCTCATACGAAAACGACGGCCGACCGCGTCACCCAAAAAGGTGTCCTTACGTTTAAAAAATAAAAATAAAAAATAAGAGGACCTGCCACAATGACGACCGCAAGTCGGTGATGCAATGATCCGCGGAAAAAAACTCTTTCGATACCGGTACAACTGTGGCAATGTAAATAATTATGTTGGAGATTAAGGCTCTCCACTTCAAACAGAGCGGCTGTTGATCTGTGTGCCGACGTAGCCGAGGGGACGGAGTAGGTGGAGGCTTGCATGTGTGTGCTCATGTGCCCGAGTTTGTTAATGCGTCAGGAATGGACGTCATTATGTGGATATACATTCATAATGACACATTCAGCTTGCTGCAGGGCACACACACGCACACACGACAAATTAAAGGAAAAACCTGAACAAATGAGTGGAGAAACATAACAAATGCAGGTGCTTCCACAGAGGTGTGAGTGCATGACACACTCAAGAAATGAACATCCCATCATGCTCTGTGGCTGAGCAGGCGCAGTTGACCTTGATTTTGGGTCAAAAATGGCCCCCATCCATCGGGGGGGGGGGGGGGGGGGGGGCTGGTCACTGTACGTTTTGATGAGTGTGAAAATGATGTGAATGGTATGCTATGGTCTTCACCGGTCCTGTGACCAGATCTCAACTCAACTCAACACCTATGGGAGGTTTTGGAGCGACGTGTAGAGTTCCAGACACTCCAGACACCAAGGTGCCTTGAAGCTGTTCTGGCGGCTCGTTTGATTGCGTCTCAGACCAAAGAGCCAAGGGAGAGTGCTTCCTTTTCTTTGCAAGCCAGACCGAAATTAAAAAACTTCAACTTACTGAAGAGGTAGAAATTTATATTTCTATCTATTTTATTTTTTTATTTTTTATTTTTTAAATAGCAACCCCCCTAGTTCCTTCGATCTCAGTCGGTTTTTCTCTTTCCGATTCTCACGACGTCCTCGGGTACATAGCGGCAGGAAGCCACGCCCACCCGCTGAGCTGTCAAGTGCACTGAGTTTGTACCTGTCAATCAAAGGTCAACTCGTGAATATTAATTAGGGCGAGGCGAGGCCCTCTCAGGTCAGGAGACGACTGAATGGACGCATTTACAAAGAAATGGTTTGAAGGTTTGCGGACATAAAAAGACGGATTTGCGATTTTGGTGAGTGTGATATTAGTTTGGGGAGCTTCCTGCGAGACGTATTGTGGACCCAGAAACGCAGCAGGCCTTGTGCGGAGAGCCCGACCGGTGCCAGATTTGTGAGTCCTAGCCGACCAATCACCTATGTTTTGACCGACATTTTGTCAAAAACTGCAAATTTTCTTTAAATAAATTAGATTTTTATGAAAGTTTGTTAAAGTTTCTATATTTGAAAATGTTTCATTTATAGGCAACAAAATAAATAAAAATAAACACAGCAAACTTTTTGATCGACAAAAAAATAAACTATATTGAAGATTGTATCGAATTAAATATATATATTAAACTTCAATATAGGAAAAGAACATTTCACTTTATTATACAATGAACGAGCAAACAAGTAAATATAAAATACACAATGGTCCTTCCCCTATGCTATGTCGCAAATCAGCGGCAGAACGCTTTACGGCGACGTAAAACGTGATCCCCACGTGGAGCGAGTGTAAACAAACATGGATTCATTCAGCCTCGTCGGAGCTCTACACTAATTTGGCAGAGTAACTTAAAAGTATTGTAATAAGTGACTTATCACTTTACACAGAATCCGTACAGACCAGTCTGTGCTGTGGAGAATATTGGATGAGGCACAAGTGACACTGACCAACGTGTCGTTACAGAAGTAGCGCGTAGCGCAATTACGATGTTCCAACTGGCGGTTACAGGATAAATCATTTTAAAAAATGTGCTTATTATACTTATTAAAAGAAAAACATCCGGACACATCAGCTGCATGACTGCCGATCCCAATGTCGTCAAAAAAAGTCAAATAATGACAGATATATCGGCCAAACTGATTTACGGGCTCTACGTGCGTGCATTTCACCTAGCAGGATATTGAGTTTCTCTTTCTTTTAATATCACGGCAGGAGCAAAATCGAGAAAGAGAAAAAAAAATAAATAAATAAACCTCAAGGTGCCCCACAGCTGTGGCGCTGCGTCCCGAATTAGCCCAGACCACATTAAAAAGCTTGTCGTCTCTACTTTGAGACGGCGAGTGGGAAAATTACAGCCCTCCACTCTCTACTCTAGCATTAAACCACTATTAGTGAAGAGCTACGCCGATGATGTCATCAACAAGGGACCAAGGAGACTTGAAAATAAGGGTCACTTCACTTTATTGCAAATAAGACTCTCACGTTACGGCCGTTCTTAGCTCGTGTTCTTTTTCCATCGTTTATCCGTCCGACAAAATGTCCCAATGTCCAACGATTCCGCCCACCAGGCAAATTATACCGTTTAAGAAAAAAAAAAAAAAAAAAAAAGCACAACAACAAAACCAGCGACTCATGTGGCCCCGGTTTGGCCAAATTCACCGCGGAATTTTAATCCCCAGTTGGGACCGGAGTTTTCCGTGGAGAGCGGAGGTCAGTGTGGTGGGATAAGAAAAAAGGAGGAGGAAAAAAAAAACAAAAAAAAACCCTCCCGGTGACCTCAGGTGACCTTAGAGGAGACGGAGGCGGAAGCGGGTCCTTGGTCCCTGGCTCCTGTTCAAACAGCAGACTCACCGTCTCCGCTGCCCCTTGTTCGGCAACGTCATTGATCATTGTTATTACACAATGATCTCCCGCCCACCGTCCATTGAAGAATGTGATAAACGGTTTCAAATGGCTCTTATAATATACGCAATATTTTTTATAATACACCCAAAATTATAACGGCACGAAGCAAGCCGCCTGTTAATTACCGGCAAAAGTCGCTCATCAACTACTGTAATTATTCTTCTGAATGTGCCGGAACAACCAGCAGGGAGGCTGAATATTTATTTTTGTGAGAACTAGTTTCAAATTAAAAGCCGTCTAGCGTTTCATACACGGGTCCAGCCGTATAGGCTTTTAAGGTAAATTTTGACAAGGCCCAGCTCCTCAACGGAGATAGTTTTTTCCCCCCTCAACCAACCGCCCAACGAAAATCTTGGTCGACTAAGACTCTTCTCGTCGACTAGCGTTTGGACGACAATTTGGGGGCGGCCCTTTCATTTTCAGTTTGAGTCCATTCCTGACTCCAGAGTCTATTAAAAGATTTGTTCGATATGAACAAATCATTTGCATCACTAGCTATTAGTAGGCCATAATAGCAAGCAACATGTTTCTATGTTCTTCTGTTAGTTAACAGGATAGTGATTACTATAAGAGGGGTAAAAATAAATAAATAAATAAAAACAAATCAGCCAGTGGCCAGAAAGTGGAAACATTTTGACAAAGCCAAGCACGGGAACACTTAGAGACACCAGGGAGAGAGAGAAGGAGAAAGAGTCGTTACCCAACAGCGTGTGAATTATGTATGGCAGCTCCCAGCGTCTTCTCACCGTTTTTTTCAAGTGCAATGCCCGAGGACCAGCCGCCCCCGCCACCCCCACCTCCATTTCAGTCAAGCTCCACCTGAGCAAGCATGGTGGCGCTGCCCCGTCTTCAAAGGGGAGCCAATCACGGCTCCTGCAACTGTGGTTACGCCCGACAGGGTCGACAAAACTCCTGCTTAGGTCTCTCTCATCCATAAGTGTAACAGAAACGGAGCAACAACCCCCCACCACCCCACCCCACCCTTTTCTTTCTCTTCTGACAAAAACTTAAAAAATAAAAATATAAAAACAGTGCAGTGGTGGTGGTGGGGGGATCAAAAGCCTGCATGTTCCTGGCGAGCAGACTCAATCAGCCGAGAGGGCCGAGGAGAGGAGGTGGGGTAGGGGCGCTTCCCTTTTAAATTGATCCCAGTGAGACCCTCAAGGTTCCCCTTGCAGGACTCGGCGATGTAGCACCAGAGAGGGAAGCGGGAGAGAAAGAGTAGGCAGTTTGGGAGGGTGAGAAAGTGAATGAAAAAAGGGAACAGAATGAAAGGGGAAGAGTGTGTGTGTGTGTGTGTGTGTGTGTGTGTGTGTGTGTGTGTGTGTGTGTGTGTGTGTGTGTGTGTGTGTGTTGGGGATTCATTTTTGAAGGAGAGCGGGCTCGGTCTCAAAGGGGACGTCCGGGCTTCCTGGAGCCACCGGGGCTATCAGTTATCAAGAGCCGTGTTACACATCTGATGAGGCGCTCGGGCCAATCGGCCACGGGTGCGTCTTCATCCCGCCCTGGGTCCTGGCAGCTGACACTCTGGCTCATTAGGGGCTGGCCAGGGATCAGAGTGCGGAGCGGGAACACTGCCGTTATCCGCAGCACCGGGGGCCCCTCAAAGGGACAAGCGCTATCAGAGCAACCCAGAGACACTACCTGTTCACCGGCCAACACGCAAGGGCGTGCGATCATACGGGGCCCCCCATTCCCCCTCCTGTGGAAAAAATTGTCGCCGCAAAAATCTTGAAAATCTTTTATTTTGCCGTGGACGCCCCCCATTCTGGGGAGCGAGAGCTCAGGGGGTCCAAGGTTCCCGCTCAGCCTCCATTGCAGCAGGACTGCTTAACAGGTAAGATAGCTTCCCGGCCCTTGTAATAAATAAATAAATACGCAAATAAATAAATAAATAAAGAGTGCACGAGAGAGGGGGAGAGAGAGAGAGAGAGAGAGAGAGAGAGAGAGAGAAATATTCAAAAAACCTGTGTGCCCTTTGCCTCGCGAAGTCTTTATGAGGAACTTTATGAGGAGCCGAACGCAGCCCAAGCCCGAGCAGGCGATACGAGGAGGAGAGCTGTAGGAGGTGAGGTCAGCGAGAGGCACGACGCCAAAAACTGTATCATCCACGCCTGCAGCAGGCAGCGTTCCCACACACCTCGGCGGGTCAGCCGCACACGTGAGGGGACGCGGGCTGAAGGTGAAACAAATCATCTTGCAAAAAAAAATAAAAATAAATAAAAATGAAATACCATTTCCATGGCCAAATCTGGCTGGGAAGTAAAAATCAAGACAAGGGAGGCAGTCTTGCCTAGAGATGGAGCGCTGCCACTTTTTCCCCCACCAGCGATACCGATCGATCCGGAATTCTGAACTTTTAGTACAAAATGATTCATTTTACCCAACAGTATTGGACTTAGACTGCTAGTAGAATCGAAATCTCCCAGATTCTGTTGTTAATTTTATAGTACGGATTAACTCGGATAAGAATTTTCAGTTGGTGGGAAACGTAGGTCGCGTGGAGCCTCCTGACTATTACCAACACTTTCCTGCGGCCGTGATGGATCGCCGGTGGCGAGCATGATTAACTAGCGGCCCCATAAATAAGCAAATATCTGCTAATATCATTAAAGCGGCCCCGCGGTGAACACGCCCATCTATCCAATCCACCCCTCCGCCCCCTGTGACAAATGACCAGAAATCAACATCAATATTTTGACATTTCATTCAGCCAACTCTCCAGACGAAGCCATTTATTTAATTAGCTGAATAAAAATTGGCAGGAGCGGCGAATCGGGGGGGTGTGCTACAGGTAACCTTTCTGGAGGGACTCGGCGTGGCAAATTGATTGCTGAGAGCGCAGACTCATCATGAGTGCAAATTTTCAGAAGTGGCGCGCGGCGGGGAAATAAAAAGAGGCTCTATTTTTAAGACGGAGGGAAACGGGAGAAGGAGGCAACGCGGGGATTAGCTTGTCATTAGAATAAAGGAGCAGAGAAGAAGAAGAATCAATTTCAGGGTTTAAATAGCCGACAAACACACTTCGCTTTCCCCCCCGGGGTTCCGATTCCCCGCCTCTGGCTCCGAGCTCGCCCGTTTCGCGGCGAGAGCCCGGGGCGTGCACCGGGGCCGGGCGTTGTATAATTTCGGGGAGGTAATCACCTCGTCAAGGTGTTTCACGCGTCACCTCATCAGGCTCATAGGAAACCCGACAGATCCACTTCCTGCAACTTAGTCTGCTGAGTGGATCGCAAAGTTTTAAATATGCAACCGACCTAAGTTTGCTTTACGTTTCCCAGGGCGTCGGACGGGATCATCGTACTGTACCGTCCACCTGGGCCATCCCTTTGGACCGAGCGTACAGGAAGCGCACTTTCCTGGGGTTGAGTAGCAGTCGGGCGGGAAGGCAGATCACCACCGCCCGACTGCCCCCTCCTACCCGACCACAAAGCTTTCAACCCCCTGATCCGAGCCATCCCAACCACAGCCTCGCTGGGTCACGCAGAGGGACAGGAACCACACAGGAAGCTGGGTAACCCTATACAGAACACACACACACACACACACACACACACACACACACACACACACACCCTTAAGCGGTGAGTAAACTGTGCAAAGGACACAGACGGGTACCGGGGGGGTCGAGGCCACGGCGGATGTGCGGAGGCCCCGGAGCTCTCTTTGCAGTCCCACGATGGCGAGGCCAAGCCGGACGCGAGGGCACCGGAGGAGGCGGAGAACCGCTCCGTACGAGAACGCCGCGTGGGATTAGCCGCGTAAGGCGCAAGGCTTAAGCGCACCTCCGAAGCGGGAGGGAGAAGATCTGAACAGAACCCGTCGGCTAACAAATCCTCTTTACATTAGCGATAAGAGAGCGGCAAAAAGCGTCCGTGGCTCAAGCCCCATTAGTTTTATGCCACGGTAGACGGCGCTGCTTAAACTCTGCCGGATAGCTGGTTGGAGATAGGCCTAATTGCATACAAGGCAAAAGCATATTGTGCTAATTGGTCCTGCCTGTGCAGCTCTGACAGCCCCGTAGATGTCGACATCTCTTTAACAGGAGGTTAGTTGGTGTTTGGCCTCCCCTCCAGTCGTTTGTGAGCTGCCGAACCTGGAAATGATTAGGCCTGGGAGGGCAATTAGCCCGAGCATCACAGCAGCTAAATATAGTCCGCGCCGGCCCAGCTCTGCTCCTGGGTCACATCCACACCGCAGCTCGCATGCTGTCATATTAGGTCAGTGTCCATAGAGTTTGCCGGCACGGCCGGTGCAAAAAGAAATGCCTCCAGTCGGTGCGTAAACACGCGCCCGCTGACCGCCGATCTCCGGAGGGCGAGATATCAGCGGGACGGAGGCGGGGAAGGAGGAAGGCGACATATGGGAATGGGACGGACAGGAAGAAAAGACCTCCTCCGAGAAAAAAGGAAATAGATGAAAACGTGAACGACTGATCCACGCGCAGAATGTTCCACGCCGGGCAACTTTCGAACAAAACGTGCGTGAGGGAGCGCACGAAACGAAAAATAATATTTTCCCAACACTCTCTCTCCCTGTCTTTCCCACCCCCTTATGAGAAAAAAGGAATAAGAAAAAAGAAAAACCTCTTTTTTTTTTTTTTTCCTCCTTAAAAAACAGGAGGCTCGCCCACTCGTTCACCTGGGACGAGCTCTTGGACGTTGCGGGCGAGCTGGAAGGTTATAGGAGCCTGGGAATGTTTAACATCAAGAAAGCAATCAGAACGCAGCCCGAGCACTGGGAGTTGGACAGGAAGCGTGGAGAGTAACCCCTTCCTGCCCGGGAGGAAGGAGAGGAGGAAGTGATTTGGGAGAAGTGACCTAGTCCTACAGTCGGTGGGAAAAGGAGCCCCGTCCGCCTCCATAGGTGAGGCAGAGCTCCACCTTAAAGGGGGGGCGGCGGCTGGAGGCGGCGGGCTACCCCTCCGCCGATCTCTAGCACCATCAGAGTTTGGGGGCGGGCCACGGGGAGGCGAAGGAATTAAGGCGGTGTTACACTTTGAAAACAAGTAGAACCTCTTGACCAAAAAAAGATGTGTTCAGGAGACGAGAAAAACGAAATAACCCGGCGATCCGGGGTTTCCGGTGCGAGCCCCTCGGGGGTGAGCTTTGTCTTTTGTCTTCCCCTTGCTCCGAGAGCTCGCCTTGTCGGTGACCGCTTCAAATGCCGTTGCGTGTCGGCAGGGCATTAACCTCCTTTTCCAGAGCAGCAGATTCTGTGAAAACGGTTAGCAGCAATTAAGCAAGACTTTATCGGAGAGATGTGATTTGGATGAATAATTATATATCCATTATAAAATTATAATATATAAAATATTATTATATAATTTGACATAATAAATACCAGCAACTTGCTGTGGAAATAGGTGCCACGGAATCACCCTGCACCCCCTAGTGGCATGGACCGACATATAAAGAAGGGTGGCTCTTTCATTATTTGTTCTTTCGTCTTTTTGAGCGTACCGCCCGCTTTTGCCTTCCGGCCCGCCTTCGACTTGAATTTCTCATCATCGGTTCGGCTTATTGGCGCCGTGTATTACGCAAATTCAAACGAGGTGAGACGTTGGGGGGGGGGGGGTGTTCTGGCATTGCAATGGACTCAGCACAAATTGCACAAGACAGCTCAGGAAACAGAGGATTTCTTTGTAGCGGGAGTAGGGAACACTTATCACTGGCCTGCTACAGGAAGGCCATGCCTATGCAGTCACATGACAATGCTGCTGCCGCGCACACACACACACACACACACACACACACACACACACACACACACACACACACACACACACACACACACACACACACACACACACACACACACACACACACACACACACACACACACACACACACACAAATCTACTGAAAACTAACCTTAAAAAAATAAAAGACAAGTGACCTCACACACAGGGAGTTCAACCACCGACCACATGTTTACACGATCCAACAGTTAGCAGCATTGCCCTATTGCCGGAGGCACCTCTAATCGCCTACTTTAAATAATCCATATGAAGAAAAGGAGAAAAAAAAAAAAAAAGGAGACGGGGCGATGAAAGCTTTACCATACACAACATTATAAGGCCGACCTTGGCTAATGACTTCAATAAAAAAAATTTAAGAAAAAGGTAGAAAGACTCGTGGTTTCCATCCTCAACTGCTATCACCTTCAATGGTGAACAAAACAAGGAGCAGAGCCCAACACTAACCATTAATGTCGGTTAAGCAAGTCCATTGCAATATAATGAAGCTTGCTTTGTTTACTGGGTTAACAACAAATATGTTGATACTGATAGACAATATGAAAAAAGGTATATTTAAGACATTGCTAAGGTGAATTACTAGTGCATAGATCATATAATAATGGTCCATGTGGCAGTTCCGCCTGCCACACGCCATATTCCTGAGTGTGGTTTTCAGGGCCCTCAGCAACAGAGACACAGACATTGGGGTTGAAAACACACCCCAATGCCCACCCTGCAATAAAACAGTTTTATTGCAGAGAGTGGGCTAGGTGGAACAGGCCTGGAGCAGATGGAACGCATGGCATGACAAGGGCTCCTCTCCTGTGTGTGCGCGGGCATGGGGGTTTTACCTGTTGCTCGTTGATTGCTCTAACAAGCAACGGGTGTACAGCCACACTGATCCTGGGCCCAATTACCTAGACCCAAGAGAGGTGTGGCTGCTTAAACCACACCACCCCCACACCAGTCTATTTTCAGTTACATATATTAAAAAAAAAAAAAAATAATAATAATAATAATAAATAAATAAATAGATAAAATCAACTAGATTGGGATGGATTGCCAAAACTGGGTAACATTTTTTTTTTTTTTGGGATGTAAACACAAATTCATAAATGCATCAGTAATCTTGGTGCATTTTCGCGGGGCCACGAAAACATGTGGTTGCATGGACAAAAAACAGCGATGGGCGATGGAACAACCCTGGAAACTAAAAGTTGAGTGGCCTTAATGTTTGATATGGATATGATTTATTATAGGATACGATTGAATGTAAACGCTGCTGTTCCTTGGGAAGGCAATCTCGTATATAAGACATGGCTGACACAGGGTTCTGACCTACGAGAAAAAAATAAGATCGGTCGTACGCTCAAATGCTTCCAGAATGCTACCGAAATTCTCTCAAAATTTGGGAACGGTAACTCAGAAAACGACATTCAGCAAAATATTGTTCAGACCGTGTCCGAGGTTCCTACCCTGACTGAACACCGGCAAAAGACTACTAAGTTTTCAGCCATTTTAGCAAATAGTCATCATATCCACCTCCACGGCGGGGTGTGTATTTGGGTTGATGGACAGATTTGCAGCTTTTCTCCACCCCGGCCCCCGGGTTTTGTCAGACGTCATCTGTTGTTATAGCCACAGCATCCCCACGCCGCAGATTTAATTTCCTCTTCGGTTACCACGACTCCTGTGTGCTCGCGTCGCAATCCAAATCGCTTGCGTGCGTTCGTCCCCATCTGTCCGGTTAACTCTTTCCGCGGGTCCGCCGAGGGATCGCTTCACCTCCAAATCACCCATTGGGATCATTTTGTTCACGGGGCGGCGCACAAGGCACGGCGAGCATTGAATATCTTTATTGCCAATACCACAGGCCGGTGCAATGAGTATTACGCACATTTTAATATCTCCGATGATTGCGCTTCAGCAAATTGATTGAGAGGTCACTTCGGCGCCGCGGTAACAACACAGCGGATCGCGCCGGATGCGAGCTTGTTTAGAAAGCGCCGGCTAATCGGACGCCACGCGAGGCATAGGATAATTGGGCTGGGCTTAAAGATCGAAAGCGCGTCCTTGGAGTGACATTGTTGTCTGAACTTCCCTTCTGCCGCAGCTGAAATATGTACGGCCAACGCGTTATCATCAAGCCCTTCTGATGTTGCCGCCAAGTCTTTAACTCACCGTTACATTGGCCTCTGCTCCTTTTTAACCGATGTCCCCCATGTGACACAAGACGGGGATAATAAATAGGATGCCGAGCGGATTAATTTACACACACACACACACACACACACACACACACACACACACACACACACACACACACACACACACACACACACACACACACACACACACACACACACACACACACACACACACACACACTTTCCTATTGAGGGCCATTCTGAACATAAAGACAATTGAGACTCCTTCTCCATGCACAGATTCTGATCTTAATTACTTTGTTAATTAGCTACGATTCACAGGGAGCCTCGCCTAGGATCCACAAAGCTCCCTCTCCTCCCCTTTATATAAAATTTAAAAAAAAATTAAAAAAAAAAAAAAAAAAAAAAAAAAAAAAAGCACCCAAAGGCGATTGCTTATGGCACCGATTTGCAAGTCCGCCTTTGCTGAAGGTGGGATTTATTTGTAGTTTTTTTTCTCTCCCCCTTTTCCCTTTTTGAACTCAAATGTCAGCAAACCCCAAGCGGCCCCGGCTCTCCGATTCCACCGCAAAGGGAAAGCCGAGCACAGCATCCTCTCCCACAGCCTACTTACATTGCAAGGACGCATTCCGCAGATTTATGTTTATCGTTTTCCAATGAAAGATGGCGCGGCCGCTTGGAGAGGCAACATCCTGCATGGTCTTCTGCCCGCGTGATAAATATGGCGCCCCCGAACGCTCTGCCCCAACCTGGCGGGTCGATGGACCATTTAGCTAATCAAAGGAGAAGCGCTATAGCAGGAAGAGAAAAGCGGACGGTCGTCAGCGACAGCGGGAGTAGTAGGCGTTTAATAAATGCACTCCTTCAATTCCTGGACCAAAATATCAATGTGCCGCATGCGTTGAACATGAATCCGACCTGCAGTGCAGAATGCAATTAGAGATCAAGGTGGACAATGCCATTAGGAGCCCATATACACATGTATAGAAGCATACATCAAGGGCTGCAGGTATCGGAAGATTCCACTTTACATCCTTTGAGATCTAACGTTTCCTTAGCATTCAGGCAAAAGGACTAAAGACAAATTTCATATTGGAAAGAACAAGAAACCTCAGTTTATTGACCATTTTCTATATAGAGCAAAATAAAATTTGCTGAGACAGACAGACGGACAGACACACATCTTGTTCCAATGGCACCTGTCAATAGGCAGCAGGTGAACAATGACAATGGAAGAAGGTGGCCTGGTCTGATGAATCATGTTTTCTTTTACATCGTATGGATGGTTGTGTGTGTGTGTGTGTGTGTGTGTCGTTTCCCTGGGAAAGAGATGGCACCAGGATGCACTATAAGAAGAAGACAAGCCGGTGGAGGCGGAGTGATGCTCTGGGCAATGTTCTTCTGGGAAACCTTGGGTCCTGGTATTCACGAGAATGTTACTTTGACACGTAGCACCTACCTAAACATTGTTGCAGACCAAGTACACCCCTTCATGGCAACGTGTTCCCTGGCGGCAGTGGCCCTTTTCAGGAGGATAATGGGCCCTGCCACTGCGTAAAAAAAAATGTTCAGGAATGGTTTGAGGAACGTGACAAAGACTTGGCCTCCACATTCCCTAGATCTCAATCCAATCGAGCATCCGTGGGTTTTTGTTGAAACAACAAGCCCAATCCATGGAGACCCCACCTCGCAACGTCTCGCTGCCAGAAACCACAGGACACCTTCAGAGGTCTTGTGGAGTCCATGGCGGCACGTGGGGGACCTACACAATATTAGGCAGGTGGTTTTAATGTTCTGGCTGATCGGTGTGTGTGTGTTTCTATCTATCAAGTTTTGTTTATTTATTTATTCATATATATTATTTGTATTTTTTTATTTGACTTTTTATATTTTCCCCTACAAGGTGGCGAATAGGCGGTTCACATTTCTACTTTTAGACCTGGGGACAAGCAACCGCCCTCAATGACCCTGTTCTGAATGCATGTATGCAAATGTAGCCTTTCGTAAGGAGAAACTATTTGGACAAATGTAAAATATTTTCGCATTTCAGGCCTTTCAATACAATTTCAGGGTTTGATGTTTTTTTTGTTTGTTTTGTTGTTTAACAGCCCCTGCATACTGATGATGTATACACGCACGAACACCAACAGCCTAGATTGGTAGTATTAAAGCAGGCGGTGCAAGTTATTTGGCCAAATAAGGTGAGTAAGGTGTGTTGGGGTGGAAGCTGGCTTGAGAAACAGAAACAGCCTTGCATTGGGGGAAAAAAAAAAAAAGAGAAAAAAGGCAACGTCCAGCTGAGGCAGCTGCTTGCCATTACAGCATCCAGCCCCCACCCGGCTCTGTGGCAGGAAATAAGCAATCATTTAGTACTGACAGGTACATGCAGAACCTCACTATTGCTGCTCTGAAACCATCCAAATAATGGATTACAGCAGTTTAGCATTAACCCTAAGCCTCACATGCATCTATGCCAAGGTTAGTCAGTTTTATACCTCGATGGGTGTGAAGCTACATTTTTCCCCCATAGGAGTACCAGTTGTGTTATTACTTTACTTGTATTATCATTCAAGAGCGATATCACCTATTATTTCTACCTGCAGGGAGGACATTTTCCGACACCGGGAAAGGTGTTATATTGGTTAACCCTACGATCACACACGGGCGACACGTGCCAGCGACCACATAAACAAACCAAAAAATATGGGGAGTGCGATGCGAATGTGAAAAGACTGACATCCTAGGATGTGTCCGCCTTAATGCACTGCCGGGTCGGGGCGTGGCACGGCGGGCGGCGAGGAACATAGTTGCGCCATCCGCCAGCGCTGTTGATCTTGCTTTCGGAGACAATAAAAAGGCGGCAGGGCATGACTTCGGTATCACTAGGCGTATCCATCGAGCGCTTTGTGTCTCCGGGAGGGTGGAAAAACAAACACAGCTGGAATTTTACAACTTAAAAAATGTGTCCAAAAACCGTGTCTGGATTTAGCTATAATTACATTGGGGCGAGACGGATTTTAGGTCGGTATGTATGAAGGGAAAAAAAAAACAACAAGTCTTCATTTGCTGAAATACAATAACTAAAAACAAATACAGCGGATGAAATTTTAGGATGAGTCGTTCAATTATGAAAGCAGAATTTGTCAATCACACAAGGGACTAAATAAATAATGGAAACATTCTAATAGACAGCGCAAATGACATGTCCGTTTCCCTACTCAATGTTTTATGGGCAAAAAGTAGGCTAAAAAGGCTTAGTTCAGGCATTGTTTTTCAGCTCTTGGGGCCAAGATGTGAGACATTGGTAAGACTGGCCTAATTCTAGCTGGCTCACTCTTCAGGGCATAAGAAAATAAAGGCGAAAAAAAAAAAAAAACATCACGTCAACCCAACCCTTAACCTAGATATTCTAAATTCATTGTGATTCTCTTGGCAACCAAATTTAATCAAACATTAGCACGGCAAATGAAAGATGTGCTGGGGGTAGCAAACGGTGAGATAAAGTACCGACGGCCACGCGGCGATTTAATTCAGCAGTCAGCTCCGCTGTTTTTTCTGCGGCAGACCTTTTGGGCCCTCGGGCTCAGCAGAACCGTTTCTTCCCCGACAAACAACTGTGTTCCGCGAGGCCAAATGTCTCATTACCGCAAAACAAATGGGGAGATGAGCGCCGTACAAGGTACTCTGCCCGCAACATTACGTCTCGTCCAATTACAAAGGATTAGCCGGGGCCCCTCTCATGGGCCAGCCCGAGTACTGACATGCTACCTCGCGATGCGGCGGACAACTGTAGGTCAGCGCTCAGTAAATTACAAGGGAGCTGGAAGCGTCTTGGCTGAGAGGAAATGAGTGCACAAAAGGGGCTTAATAGGAAAGGATGCTGCGTCGCCTATAGAATGTTGCACCTTTTGAAAAAGGAACGGCGCTGGCCTGACAGATACGGGCCCTCCATGGCCGTCCCCTCTCCCTGGCTCTCGCTGCGCGTTTATTGGACCTAGTAGATACCTCCGTTCCTCTGGAGATTCATGAGTTTCGCTCAGCATCCATTAATCAAGCAATAAAGCCCAGCCCAGTAAAGTTCCTGCAGCGTCATGAATTGGCTTGGCCCATCGGACCACTAACATCCCATCTCTCAGGACGGGCACTGCAGGGCCGAGGCCATCCTTAACGGCAGCGGCAAGACCCTCTCCCGCTGCCCGCATCACTCACTTTTACGAGGAAAGGGTGGCGTGCGGTTTAACAAGACGTTTTACTCGTCGAGTGAGCCCACGTTACATAACCATAAAGCGATGAGGTCCACAAATCAGCACCTGACTTGTGACGCACGTCAGGGTTGGGCTTGTTGTGATGTCCACAGGCCTGCTAAAATATATATATATATATATATATATATATATATATATATATATATATATATATATATATATATATATATATATATATATATATATATATATATATATATTAAAAAGAAAAAAACATTGGTGTTTCTCGCTGTTAAACAGGATAAAATAACAAAGCAAGTTCCAGCCGCAAAGCCATTAGGCGAGAGGGGTTCCAAGATAACCTTCCTTTCCATTGGCTACAGCCTGAAGGAGCTGCCTACAGACGAGGTTGTGCTCCAGACCACATGTCTCTCTGCAGCGGTGCATGAAAACACAGCTCCAAGGCTCCAGCCAGCCTAGATGTTCACCGTTCACCCAACTGGCTCTTTTTTTTCTGGGGTAGACTGCGGCGCTGCTGGAGCGGCTCCACGGACCAGGGGCGTCTGTGGTCGTACTGCCCTGCATGCTGGAGTGCAGGGGCACTCCAGCATGCAGGGCGGGCAGGCAGGCGGGCTCCGCTACGCCTGACACGGAGCACCCGCGCTGGGGGAATGACTGAGTAATGGCTGGGTAACCTGATCCAAGGATGGGAGGGAGCAAATCTGATGCCTAAATCATAGCTGTGGGATAACAGGGAGTGCGTGTGCACATATTGATATAGAGGTACACGGAGAAAGGAACGAAAGGAGTCAGCCAGTGGGTGAAGAAAAGAAACACCAAATTTGGATCCTGGGGTGGGAACGGAGGGGCGGCAGGGCAAACTGAATGCTTGGGAAAGAGGCCAAATGACAGGGGATGAAAGTGAGGGCCTGTCCCGCTGCCTTTTTCATGCACGTGCCGCACCCATCGCTGTGGTGGGAGGTCCCTCCGAGGAATGACGACGCGTGGGCTTGGGTTTCAGATTCACCAGCCCAGAGTCAGATGGGACCAAACAAGCACAGGCCTCAAAGTGAGTTGTATTTTCCAGAACAAACTGCTGGTAATAACATACAAACCTTTTCCTTTAAATCTTTTTTTAAAAACGGGCTTCATGTTGAAGGCAGTTCTGCAGCCACGTAACTTATAGCAGACGTGTCATTTGGGTCGAGGTTTTCTACCTTGACTCTAGATCCAGATTTTGTTTTTCCATCATCCTTTGTGTTTGCGAGGATTCAGGGATAGACCCGGCAGCTCATACGGTCACCATAGCAGGAGCACAACTGATACTGCTCCATCAAAGGTTTATCGTTTCATCGCCATGTGGCATACTGAGATTTACCATACTGTTACCGTAACCCAATCAGGCCTCAACAGTCCTGTCTCTGTCAGCGCAAAAATTGATCGTCGCATGATGTATCTTCACCCTCACAAATGAACAGCGTGCGGAGGAGGCGCGGGGACAACAAAACGCCGGCAACACAAAACACACGACCGAGAACTATGCCAACACCTGAAGCACAAATGTATAATTATACACCTTAGCTCCAGTAGTCTACCGAAGCTATAACAGACAGTCACCGAGCTTCACATGTAATTTTCATTAACTTAACTTTTCTTGGAAACAGGCATGATTCCGGACGGACTAACAATTTGCCGGGGAAATGTTCGCCAGACTATTACTGAACCACATCCCTTTCCATCCACAATATGGTCCCCATTCATTATTCAGACCTCAGATGCACTTCCCTTGTTCTCCTCCTCTCTCCTCTTGACAAGATGCCTTTCTGCCACACTCAACAGACCGAACATGTCAGCTGCTTACGATTTAGGTAGAAAGCAGGGAAAAAATAAAAGTCGACAACAGCGGCGTTTCGAGCAACTGGGACTACAGCAAGGAGTGGCCTCGTTCTGTTGCTGACCCGAGTGGGTCATCCTAAAAAGCGACATAAGGGGTTAACGCTTGACTTGTCGTGGAACCAATGAATGAAAGTATCAATAGATTTCCGCAGACAAAGATAGAGTGGGGTCTAGTGTGTAGAGGTGGGGCCGATCCGGTATCGGCTGCCGATACTGACGTCATTCACGGAGAAAGATATAGGACTGACATCATGAGAATTCAACTGAGCAAATAATTAACCTGTAAAGCGCAATGTGTGCCTGGGTACCGGCGGTTGGAGTTCTACGTCATGATTCTGACATATATAATATGCGCCCGCCACGGAGGGACCGGGAGCTGTAGTTCTATAACCGCAGCGCCACACTGAACGGAACCACCGGATGGGGATTAAAAACCTCACAGATACATCCTTCGGGGCTCGCCGGTTGCGTCCGGTTATAAACCAAAACAATCCTACAGCAATGTCACCGCCATATTGGAACGGGCGTGACCGGCACGTAAACAAATACAAGCAAAGCTGTGGATTTTCTGGATTAAAAAAATAATAATTTAAAAAAAAAAAGCACTTTTAAGTTTCTCAATCAAATTCAATGAGTCATTTTCATATTCGAGGGTTTATGATCTACGTGGAGGACAAAAACAAAAGTTTTGAAAAAAAGCCTTTTTTTTCCTACTCCATGACTGTTCCAATATGGCAGCGACGTTGGCGTACGATCCAAAGGTCCAGGTCTCGATCCTTTTAGTTTGTTTTTTTTTTCCCCCCAAATATTCCCTCTGAAAACCTACATCTGTTTGCATGTGAAGGTAAAAGTTTGTGAAGCCTACTTGACATACAGTTCAAATACATTTCTTTGGAATACATTTCAATTGAAGGGATTTTTGTATATTTGTTGCTCTTCAGATAAGAAGTGCTGTGTGGTTTACTACGGCCTCATGTAACCTTACACATAATACCAAAAACAACAATAGTAATAATTTAAAAAAGAGCCCTGGTATCGGAATCTGTATCGTATCAGCACATATGTATCGGAATCAAATAACCGAAAAACAGTGGAACGGTGCATCTCCGGCAGTGTGGTCGTGCATCGTCACGACAGGCTGGAAAAATGAAGACTCGCTGAATTTTCTCAGAAACATCATGACGCATCGTGTAGTTAACAGCATGCTTTTGCCTGAAAATTCTGTGATGCAAGTCTGCTTATCACGGGGTCACCAGGGCATCGAGGTGGAAAATTAACGCCGGCCACCGGACAGACGACGGAAGATTTCGCCAGCGACCGTTAAATCTGCCCAACCCATCGGGGCCCTGCAGTGGGTGAATTCTCACCAATTTTTTTACTCCCAATATAACGAGCAAATTGTGTGTGCTTGTTATCCCGACCCCTACAAATGGAGCCCTGCAGCTGCTGTGACAACCATATGTCTGACAACCAAGTCTTGCCATCTTTCCAGGGCTGCCACGAAGGAAATCACCACGACACAGACGTCAACGAGACATGGTTGATGAGAATACCCATTTCAAAACCCCCTCTGCCATCGATCGGCAAGATGGCAGAACATTTTCCGATTACGTCTTGATGGGCCAATGAGAAGGCTAATGTGGACCAGCTCTATTGCGCGGTCCAGCTGGTCTCGCTTTGCCAGAACTCCCTCCCGCAGGAGAAAAGGGTCTGGCTTCGACATGGCACAAGTCAGGGATTTAAGTTCTGTATTTAGTGAACCGATTAGAATCGTCAAGGGCGGGCCTAACTTAAAATAGGGTCGGGGTAGAAAGTGTTATTGCGGAAAACTTTGCGTACGGCGGTTCGAGGGCCCCTGTCACACGATGTTCGCGAGTAAAGCCCATGACAAAATCATGGATGAAACACCACAAAATAAATGTGTCTGCATATTGAGTATGTGATACGAGTTCTAAAATGAGGAAACACCGGAATTGCCGCTGGAATTTAGCAGCCAAGGGGAGGCTTATCTCCACCATTCACATCCTTTTAGTCAGACAGTGGTTTTACTGCCAATTTTTGGTTTTGGTTTCTAGGCTTATTATTGCCATCATTTGTTCAGGTCTAATGTACATTCATCTTCCTGATTCACTATTTATTCCACAATTTTTGTATAGGACCGTATATCAAATTTTTGGACACAGCCTTTTTATTTTTCTGGTCTTTTTCTTTTTTTTTTGTTTACATCTTATCTTTATCTATTTTCCAAATTTTCCATATATTGCCTTTTTCATCAATTTTTTATTTTTTATTGCATATTATTTTGTCTTATCGTGTTGATGTGAGCTGCTGGGACACTGCAATTTCCCATCGGGCATGAATACAGTATCTATCCATCCATCCATCAGTCAAGCTAACAACTATCACAGCCATGGGGAGGCGTGAATACGCATCGCACAGTGTACTACAAGATGTAAGGTTTCCAATTCAGTCTTTGTTACCTCGCAGGACTGCTTTACATTCTACGCATTTGAAAGTCTCAGCAAAAACATGACTATCAACGGAAGACCACTCGTTTGTTAGATACTGCATGATTCTTTCAACGAAAATAACTACCACGGCGAAACCAACTACATGCAAGCTGTGAGAAGCGTCAGAAAATAAACCAGTAAGAGGTGTCCAGATTTTTAAAAACATGGAACGTTTTCATGTGTTTTTTACATGTGTTCGATTCACACATGTAAAAATATATTTATGATGACCTTATTTCTAATTCCTCATTGAAATGGTATCCATGCGCATTTCGTAAGCTTCTATCGGTCTTATCCTGTTGTAATGCACACTGACTGACCAAAATAATAAGTAAAAACGACTGCTCGACTTGAAGAATCTCAGTCGGCTGACTCGTCGACTTTCAGGGGACAGCCCTAAAAGGAAGGTTGATAAAGGTTTGGAATTAACGTTGCATACGTGGCTGAGCAGTTCATTCCTTCCCCCGTCCACGTCACAACACCCCAACACACCAACTGTGGCGTTGTTTAGTTATTACCGAGCAGCGTAGGTAAAACGCTGAAGCGAGGGGTCTTTAGTGCAGGCCGGTGAGCGGCAACTGAGTGGCCCTAATGCACATACTTTTTCCTTCCCCCGAGAAGATATGGTGATATGATCTTGGTTACTTATTGGGGACAGGAAATGTTAGGCAAGCATCGGAGTTTCCTCTGCACACTTCCACCCCTCCTCATCCAGCCACATGTGAAACCACACGAGGAGGGCTGGCTCGCCAAAGTAAATGCTCCAGTCTCTCCAACGGTATGACTTCAGCGCCGGGCGCCAGGTTTACATCAACCACACTGCCGTTAATTTTGAGATTCTATCACCTGCCCTTACATTACCTTAGTAATCAGCGTCAGCGCCGTAGCTTAAATGGACAATGCGCAACTTTTGCACTTTTGCTCTGTGTAAATGATCAACGAGGGAAGAAATGAGCGTCATAGACATATATATACATAGACGGCACATCGACTGCTTCGGCTCATTGCTGCGATACGTCAACATCTCCGCCACATTGGATGGGGCGAAACCGGCCTGTAAACAAATACAAGTAAATGGGGGGAGCTGCGGGGTTTTCGGGATAAAAAGCACAGTAAACATTTCTAAACCGATTTCAACGAGTGTTTTTTATATTCACGGGTTTATGATCTGCCTGGAGGAGATCACTCCACCGTCCGCCATCTCCGCTCATGGTTGTGCGTTGGTTGACACTTCCTGTGACGCACTGCCGTAAATCCATCATTATCCCGGGAAGTTGGTACCCAGAGGCATTTCCAATGCATAGTGATATGGAAGGCTATAGATAACCAAGCGAGACGCTGATGGTGTCATTATTCTACAGCCATTATACTGTGCAATCAACATTAACTTCATAATGACAAGTAAAACAAAACAAAAAAGTCGGCTATTGCTCCTTTAAAGACCAGGACATTTGGCAGTACATTTCTACTGCTCAGAGTAAATAACATGTCAGAGTCAAATTATAGAAAGGGGGGGGGGGGGGGGGATGGAGGGTGGAGTAGTAAAGGGTAGCCGTTTTCACACCCAACAGTTCTGGGGACTCCCTGAGGGGAACTAGGAATTGGGGAGGCCCCACGAGAACTAGATACCGTCATGAGCTTTTTTTTTTTTTTTGGTTGTATTCGCACTGCACCACAACTCTGAGGAGACGTCATCCAACGAGGTTTCAGCACGGGCTCCCGTGTTCCGGGTTGTATTTACTCCGTAACTTTCACTTATTTCACCTTTTCAGTCCAATAAAATCGGTTGCTGAACAAATTTGAGACGAGAAATAAGCAGACCAATTGCTGGATCTTCACTCATATTAGGTCCACAAGACGTCATTCAAAAGTTTGTTCCGACTTTCGTAAGGCACTGGCTCGCATCAGGACGGTGCAAGAGCATTACGGGGTGCACGGTAATTCATTCAATTAACGGAAAATGAAATAAATACATCTACAATAAAAATACAATTTTTATTGGGTTTTATTTATATATATATATTTTTTTTTTATTACCGTTGAGGGCTGTCCTCAGTGCGGCGGGGGTGAGGGCCCGTGGACTTACGTCCAAACCAATTACCGTGCACTTACGTCACTGGTGTTCCTCTTGTGCCAGTTAGTCCCTGCACTGGAGTGGGAGCTATAAAAAAAAAAAAAAAACAACGTCCCTCCAAACGGAGTTCTAAGAACCACGACCGTTCCTAGCTCCTGCAGTGGAGACACAAAAAATAAAAAGGGAAGGTTCCTCCAAAAATTCTGAGAACTATGAAAAGGTTCCTGTAGTGCGAAAACACCGAGTATTGACCCCCGCATGAGGTTGGATCTGACACCACATGATTTTGCGACATAAAATATTGTTTGGTATAAGCAGCCTAAATGCACAAAAGCACCACAATGTGAAGCAGTTACACAACACACAAAAAGGTGGTGGTGCATTCGTCGAGCACCCTAAATAGTGGAAATGGTAACACCCCAAATGCGCGCACACACACACACACACACACACACACACACACACACACACACACACACACACACACACACACACACACACACACACACACACACACACACACACACACACACACACACACACACACACACACCCCTTGATGTTGCAGGATGAAAGAGAGAGCTAAAGACTATCTTTCGCACCATCTCCCAATGTCTGGCAACGTCAAGACGATTATTATCATATTAAACGGAAACCAGCAACTCCCACCATGGCCCAACACCGCCTCAAGAGAAACATAACCCTTGTGTAGCTCCTACTCAAACCAGGACAAGAAATGGGACGTCACTTGACCGGCACGGTGTTCCCGTGAACTTTTGATGTGGCGCTTTACTGAGAAACAATTACCAGGTTTTGAACTGCCAAAGTATTAATAAACAGACATTTACGTCAGAACGGTTCTTTTTGAGCTGCGACCACAGAGTGTTGCGAAGGTACTTCCACTGAATCAATTGCACAACGGGTGAGTAATTCATAAACCTTAGAGCTCCCCTCCCGTCTTTCACAGCTAACTATCAGCACCGGCAGCAAATTCTCTCTCACAGGATCTCATTTGGCCCCTACGAAAATGTACGAATGTGAAAAACTCTCGGGTGTTGGGAGCTGCTTCCGCCTCGCGATTCATGTTCGCCAAATCCACGGCTGGCCCCTTGCCAGCAGACTACCTTAAAGTGATGCATACGATCCGCGCTCGACATATTTAGACAGATTATTGGCACCGGGCCGCCCGAGAGCATCATTTACAGGGAGGCGGTGTATAAAAATAAATAAAAAACATATAATAATACACAGTGAGTGGGCCGATTGTGACTCTAAACGTCCCTTATCTAGTCGGAGAAAAGGCCCTGAATGCGCGCGCACACGCACACACACACACACACACACACACACACACACACTTCAACTGAGCGTCTCAGAGGTTAACAGGGATTTCAACCGGGAATCTCCCAAATGTGAAAGCGTACGAGAGTGGAGCAGGGAATGCTTGGGTAACTTCCCCTGGAAACAGACAGAGAGGTTAGAAGCTATTCTCCCCTCGCCACAAGAGGAAGAAGAGAGAGAAGAAGAAGAAGAAGAAAAAAAAAAAAAAAAAAAAAAGCACCTTCTCTGCAACAAAAACCTGGACGAGTCATAAATCCCGTCGTCTGGAAAGAAAAACGGAGACTCCGGGACGCGCGGCGACCGCAGAGACAAACCGAGGTGGTTCCAGTTCCTTTAAGAGCGGCCTTGGAGGGGAGGGGGAGTTTCCCCCGTCGCACGCCTCCAGGAGTCATCTGCGATTCATCGCAAACGCCACGGGAACACGAGAAAGTTGACCGGCACCAGTGTCGAAAAATAAAAACGTGACGGTTTAGTAACACCCGGGTAAAAGTTGGTCATGTGACCGGTCCGGCGTAGATGACATGAGATCCTTCCTTTATAAACAGGGAATAGCTCCACAGGCTCTTCATAATAGCAGCTTTAGAATAAGTGCTAAAAAAAATAGTGCCAGGTTCCAGATTCACATTCACAAAACTCGCTATAGTCAAAGCAGTGACTGGGGCATTCGCTGGGGCTGCCACTAAAAGTCCCCGCCAAGTGAATTGAGCGATTTGTTTCTAAAAACACATTCGACATGTTAGTAAGTCATTGCTGAACACATGTGAAAAGACTGAACGAGGTAGTACTGGATGGTGGGGTTCCCCCCGGGGCCACACCAGAGGCGACACGCCTCGGCTCTATTTTTCCGGGCTGCGTGCGTAAACTGGAGCGTAGACGGAGGTCCGTTCAAAAGATGTATTTATATTATGTTTTATCGCCATGCCTGGTATGCATCGACCGCATACGGATAAAAATCGCTGATGTGCGGTCCTGACGTGGATTTCCTTCCCCCCCCGCAACAATGTCACTTACATAAATAAAATATTATCATTACAGTGTGAATATATATATATATATATATATATATATATATATATATATATATATATATATATATATATATAAACGCCCGGGAACAGACTTTAGATTTGACTTCATACCTGGCAGGTTATTCTGGATTTCCCTGTTTCATATTTCAGTTGTGTTTGCGTTATTTCAGTCAGGCACCTGGCCGGCCAGCTGAACTTGTGTTTGCGGTATTTCAGTCAGGCACCTCCTTCTGACGCTATGTAAACACCACGTCAGAAACGGAGCATCGGTGGTGAAATAAGCTAAGCTAAGCTACGCTAAGGGCCCAGAGTTTGGGATAAAACACCGTTTTGGGGAAAAAAACACCTGCAGTAGAGGGCGTCGCCAGGGAGACGTTGAACTCATGCAGACGCCCGGAGCAAAAAAAAATTAAATAACCGTCCCGTTGCTTTGACCCTGCGGGGTTTGGCTACGTTAGCATTAGCTGCATGCTAGCAGGCCGCGGAGCCCCGAACTGGACTGTGGGAGGAGCCAGCAGGGGGGCAACCGGAGAGCGGGGGGAGTCCCGCAGCCGGACAGCGACGCTTTGAGGTGGAAAACGAAACGCACAGGACCTGGTTTAGCACAAAAATTTAAGCATGGAAGTGACTCGGACGTAAACGTTTAACACGATTGGCTGCGGTTTCAGCGTCGTCGGTGGACACGCTCCCAGCGTCTCGGAACCCCCACGATTTTGAAACCCAATTTTATATATTTGGCGATTTTTTATAATTGCTCAAATTTGGCTGGGTGGTTAATGACCCCTTTTTCTGTGGTGTGGCAAACTCGGAACACGTTTACTTTTGCTTTACAGAGACTTCAATGGCCGCTCCTTACTTTTATTTCAATTCAATAACCAAACCGAAATGATTAAAGGACTGTAATAGTTCATACGCACTACGCAGGGCGAGTTTATACATTCAACGAGAAAACGGAAATGATGAATAAATACTGTGACGTTCTAACCCTTCTAAGCAATTGTTAAAGGAAGTGATGCTCTCATGCACTAACCGGGTCGTCAATGAGAGTATGTGCCCACACACAGGCAAATACGCAGAGGTATCATAAGTCTTCAAATATAATGAATAACGCCAATATACGGACATAAAGTAATGCATTTGCCGCCTAAATAATAAATCCCGTAACGTATCAACCCGACGCTTTCCCGGAGTGAAAATGGATGTGACCCTGAGGACATCTTCTGCAACAGCGTCTGGGAGAGAGTGAGTTGTTGACGCGAGGGTTCCTTGTTCTTTTGTTTTTTGGTCTTAATTTTTTTTATTTTCTATCAATTTTTAGTTTCGGTGCACGCTGCAAATTTTTTTACACGATCCCGTAACTTTTTTTCCAAGAGAATTATGGAACTCGCTCCCAGCAGACATCAATGATGAGCAAGTTCAGTTATTTCCATTGAGTGGCAGCTAAAAAACATCTCTTTTTCTTTTTTTGACTTTTATTAACGTTAGTCAGAAAAAAAATTGTGTACATTTTTGTTTATAACTATCAATTTCTTTCCATTTTTCCTTGACGCACATGCTGTGTTTAGTTGTTTGGAATTATTATTATTATCTTTGGACGTTTAACTTGGTGCACTTTGGATTTTACACCACTTTGTGTTTTTATTGTATTTCAACGTTTTCCTCTCCGCGAAGCACTTGCAGCCGCATCGCCTGTATGAACCGTGCAAAATAAGGCTCATTATCATTCATTTCTCTTATTTGTTTGATTTTCTGATACATCTATCTACCCATCCCTCAACTAACCCCCGCCCGTGGCCTCAGAGGACCTGGCGAGGACCGGGAGAGGGAACGGTGTAAATAACATGGCACTTCGGTGCAGGGAATCCTGGCGGAGTGACGTACGTGGCGAGTGCGGCGGCGGCGGCGGCGGCGGCTGCTGCGAACCCCGGGGCCTGTCGTGCAAGTGTCTGTGACACATTTCCGCCCCCCCCGGCCGTCGCCCCCGACGCACGCACCGACGACCCACGCTCCGCGACGCGTGTCAGTTCAACTCTGAACGCGCGTCCGCAGAGAGCAGAGGTCCCCATTGGAGAGCTGCCGTCACGGCGCTGCAGACGAGCCGCGGGTTCCCTGCGCGTTGTTAGTGGATTTAAAAAAACAAAAAACATGAAAACAAACAAAAAAAAAAAAAAAAAAGAAGCCGAAGTCGATCGAAACGACGCCGACCTGCCGTCGATACTCACCGGCCTCGGCGGTCTGCGGGGCGGCGGGGGGGGGGGGAGTTTACCTTCACGCGGCGCGGCAGCTCATAGTTCACGGAAATATTTTGATCAAACGTTCGATCTCCATAACTGTTTCTCTGCGGCCATTTTGAGCTGAACCATCAACTTGGCAGTAAAGGGGGGGGGGGGGGGCGGGGTACGATGGCGTTTCCGTCGGTCCGACTTGCATCGTCAGAGGCTTAATAGGAAATTATAAACGGATGAACATTACCGCATTTTATCTGCGGGGAGATTTATTGTATCCGTAAGCCGTGGAATACGGGTCGACGGTCGACATCTTCTCCGTGCGCCTACGGTTGCCCGCAATGGTGTGCTCCGGTTCGTTTGGTCAAATGTAGCCAATCAGCGTCTGAGAAACGTGTCCCTCCAAAGTGACCCAGTGCCTCTGATATGACAGCGTCGCATCTGTTTGTTTATTTGGGGAATTTTTAGACACAATCTTCTTTTCTAGTTTTCTTAGAAATATGATCATTATTATTATTATTATTATTATTATAAAAATATATATTATCAAACAATAAACCTAACAGTAAGCTGTAACCTAACTTAACGTAAAAATAAAGGAAAAACAATCAAATATTTTAGAAATTATCATGACGATTAACATTTGAAAAGACCTGAAAAATCATGTCCAAAAATGTAACACTGACGCAGAAATATGAATGCACAATAAACCTGACATTAAATACCACACTTCAAACAGTGTACAAAATGTCGACAATAAGCCTATACGCCAAAACCGAAATATACGACGACGATGATGATGATGATGATGATGATGATGCTAATAACAAGAGATAATCTTATTCATATCAAGAATGATATTATAATTCAGGAGAATAATATTATAATACTCGTTAATATTGGGGTCATGGAACAAATTAGATAGACCGTGCTCAAACACACACATTTTTCTGCTGGTGTTTAATGCTGAGTTCTTAACACTGCGTGCATTGAAGCATGGGAGTTACCTGGGGCCACACATGTCCTTTTCTGTTAACCACTGTCACATGCCACAGTCTATAGCATCTGACTGGTGGTGTTGTGATGTGATGTGCTTATCATTATGTGTATGTGAATATATATGCAATATAATATACTATAAATGTTATACATAATGTATATAATATAATTCATATAATATATCATATAATAATATGTGTTTTATATTTATACTATATATATATATATGTATATATATATATGTATATATGTATATATATATATATATATATATATATATATATACACACACACACACACACACAAAAAGTTAGCGATATTCGGCTTTCGGGTGAAATTTCAGGATGAACCTAAAATGCACTATAACCTTTACAGGTGAACTTAATTTGACCTTCTCTAAACTTTTGAATGCACATGTCCAGCTGTTCAATGTTTCAGTACTTTTTGCGCAACTTGCTGTTCTGTTCACAAGGAGCTGAACGGCAAAATTCACAAGAGGTGTTTGATCCATGATTCGACCAATACATTTCCTGGTTCAATTAGAATTGGTATTTAACAGTCCTCTTCATCATGCTGTTCACATTTTGACATCATGAGACCAATACGACACCTAACAACTGATCAACAGTACCTCGCCATTGCGAGGCTTCAAACAGGATGTTCTCAGAGGGAAGTGGCCACTGAGCTTAGAGTGTCACAGAGAGTCATCAGCAGGATGCAACAGAGATACAGAGACACTGGAAGAGTCACAGAAAGGCATAGAAGTGGACGTCCTTTGGCCACATCCCACACTGATGAGCGCTTCATTGTGAACAGTGCTCTGCGCAACCAGATGATGAATGCCACTCAACTCCAGGCACATTTAAGGGAGGTGAGAGGCACCCAAGTGTCACGTCAGACCATTCGAAACCGTTTCCATCAGCGTGGTCTGCGTGCTAGACAACCTGCAAGGGTACCTGACCACCCACCAGGCACAGGCATCATCGTCTTGCACGGGCGTCTTGCACGGGGAGCATTGACGCTGGACGACGGACCAGTGGCCTCAGTGCTGTTCTCTGATGAAAGTCGATTCACGTTGAGCAGAAATGATGACCGCCAACGATGTTGGAGACGTCAAGGAGGGCGCTATGCATCAGCCACTGTTGTCACCAGACGAGCCTTTGGTGGTGGTGGTGTTACAGTGTGGGCAGGTGTGCCTAGTCAATACAGAACTGCCCTACACTTTGTGAATGGTACAGTGACAAGCCCATACTACCTGAATAACATCATTAATCCAGTCATTGTGCCCCTGCATGAACAACACAGGCCTCATTTCATCTTCATGGACGACAATGCTCCAGCTCAATGAGGTCACATCATTAGGGAACGGCTGCTGGAGACTGGGGCACCTCAAATGGAGTGGCCTGCACTTTCTCCAGACCTGAATCCCATAGATTTTCTATGGCTATCAGCTGAGTCGCTGTGTAAAGGCTCGTAACTCTGTACCCCAGAACCTCAGTGACCTGAGGGCCGCCCTTCAAGAAGAGTGGGGTGCCATGCCTCAGCAGACATTAGTCGACTTGTGAACAACATGAGACGTGGTTGTCAAGCTGTACTTGATGCTCAAGGGCACATGACAAGTTATTGAGACATTGACATTTTTTGTTGTGGTAAACCCAACGCTGTTGTTGGCTTTTGTTTCAATAAATTGTTTGAGATGAGGAAATCACCATTGCATGCTTCTACTTAAATGCCCTACTTTCATGATATAATATCACTGTAGTGTGAACTTTTTACATTTTCCATAAATTTCACCTGAAAGCCAAATATCCCTAACTTTTTGTGAGTAGTGTATATATATAAAATACTTATTTTCACATCTGTTCATAGCCTTGCACAAAAACATTAACAATCGGAAGCTGGGTCTATTGTGCAACTTCTTTGCTGTTAGGTTCTGCGTCACACTGATAGTCCACTCTCGACTCCCAAAACAGGATATGAATGAGGGATGTCGTGTTCCTGTTGACCTTGATTAAGGTGCTCGTCAAGCCTTGGCTGTTGAATTACAATTAAAATACTTACGACTAGGTAAGAATTTGATGTCTTCAATTACATGTGTTTAACTTTATAATAGATTTAAATATAAGGGGGGGTTGACTATATGTAGGGGGGAAAAAGGAGTTGTGGAGTCGTTTCTTTGAGATCAATACAAAGATCTTTAGCTATAGCAGCCCTTAATAGAATTAAGAATTGCTCTACGATAATGATAGTATTGATCAGCGCCCACTAAACCATTTCAAGCTCTGGCAGGTTAATTCCCATCTCTGGAGGTGTGCAAGGAGGAGCTCTGGCTGTGAAGTACTCGTACACTGTGCAATGACAATACGTTGAATCACATCTAATCTAATCTAACTCACTCCAGCATAGTAGCACTAATGCATTGCACCTCCACTGTGTAGAATGGCCGATTGTTTATTTTCTCTTCTGATTAATTTTGCATGAATCCATTACTCATTCTTCACAAGCTGAAAGATCTGACAGAACATGAGCACCAGTACCACCTCACCCATTGTCTGACACTTTCAGAATATTTTGCAGGAGTTGTTACCATTTAGTTCAAATCGGGCGCCAGCTCAATCTTGACATGATTATAGAATCATGTAGTGTAACCTCCAAAGGGCCTATACATATACAGTGGACCAAACTCTCCTTTTTCCTGGTATGAATAACAGGTTCACTTGAATCAGAATCAGAATAAGAATTTGTTCATCTCGCCAAGTACATTTACATATACTGTACAAGGAATTTATCATGGTGCGGATTGGTGTCTTTCGATAAAAAAATACTGTAATTATAAAAATAAAATACATAAAATAATAATAATATATTATTAAAAAAATACAATAATAACATTTAATAGAATTGAATAAAAAATGCCAAATATATACAGATAGCCGAGAAATACAAAACAGAAATAGTCAAATAAAAATATACAAAATACATACAATCAGTCTCATCAATATCATCAATATCGATATCAGTCACACAAAGTACAGAACCTGGAGAATGTAATCATAATATGAAATAAAATAAATTCCATATATTTTTCTATAAGGTAAGGGAAATTAGCAACCATAAATCCAACTTATTGCTCCTTCCAAGACCACCGTTAATATAAAAATAGTTCAAAATTACTTCAAAATCGCTGCTGTTGCTTTGACTGCGTGATCTTTCCTTCCCTGTGGTTGGGGTTGTTTTCCTTAAGCCAGGTACAGTACATCCATACACGGAAAACAAATACCGCGTGGCCGATTCCCTCTACAAATATAAACAATTTACCTTCACTCATTATCTGAGACGCTGAGGTGTTTTGATGTTTGGAGATGAAATGCCTTGAGATGAAATATTCATTTTCGGTCAGCTTAATTATGCATGTGTCCACTGTCAAGTTAAAAACTCCCCCGCTCCGGTGAGGGATGTTCTGGGCGTACACCTTTTTTTTTCACCATTGGCACAGAATACATTAGCTCCTTGTTACGGGACCGCCTGGCACACGGCCGTATGCAACCTTATGGAAATATTAAATGAAGGGTTGTGCACACCTCAGTGGACACGCTGAATAAGCATGAGCATTTCCTATTCATGACTTTCTAATGTGAGGGTTTGTCTCATTGTTGTGTTTGGACTCGGCTACACTGGGGGTGGCGCCCATTTGTCCTTACCTAAGACTCCATTCGGTACCCACCGATCAATGATGCGCAGCATCTCGACAGACGGCCGCGCTGCGGTTGCGCCTTTGAATTGAGCGCCGTGTACGCGATACCCGCTGCAAGCGCATACTTGGTCGTGCCGCGGACGTGCTGCCGTAGCCCTGGCATGCGAAGGCCTCAAGACGCTGAAATCTCGCCGTGACAGACTTGGGGGGGGGGGGGGGGGGTTAAGCCAGGTGACGCAGGCCACGCCGCTGGCTTCTCCCAGCCGCGGCACAGCTGTACCGGCTCCGCCCTCGCCTTGCAGTGGGGGGTCGCCTGGTGCAGAAACCCGACCCTGATTAATGCTCTTATTTTATGTTCCCGTTTTGGCCAACGAGCCGTTCTGTTCTTAGTCATTACTAAAACTCCATGCGTATGCCGACGCCCCACTTCCAGAAAGACTCCCCAATCTCCCTCCCTAAACCCCGTACGGATGGGAAGAGACTCCCACGCTTGCTGTCCGAGGGGCTTTACTTTCACAGATAAATGATGCGACAGGCGGATGTCAAGGATGCGTTGGGTGTAATTGGCCTGACATTATACCCATCCACATCTCGCTGTGTGTGGCCTTGTAGTTATGGTGAGGGCTCAGCATGCGAAGCTATGGGTATTCTGAGAGGGTTAAACAACAGATCCAGCTGTGAGAGAAAGAGGGGGTGGGGGTAAAACAATGATATCTGGAGAAAGAGAAGGAAAGGCTCAAACATCTGGGACCTGAAGGAATGCAACAATAAGGTTTAATTTAGCTTTCTCATTTTCTGTATTTGTGTGTGTGTGTGTGTGTGTGTGTGTGTGTGTGTGTGTGTGTGTGTGTGTGTGTGTGTGTGTGCGTGTGTGCGCGCGCCTGCGTGTATGTGTGTGTGTGTGTGTGTGTGTGTGTGTGTGTGTGTGTGTGTGTTTAATCCTCTGCTGGACATCTCCCCGCCAAGTCATGAAGTAAAAAAAATAATAAAATAACCTCGCCCTCTCCATAGCTGCAACACACCAAAACGAAAACACTAGTTGTTCTTGCCGTTGTTCAGACTTAGGTCCAGATGTCAAATTGGATATTTCCCGTGTAACTCTCCGCAGGCGGTTGGAACGGGAGGCTTTCTATGCACGGTTGGCTTGCAAGTTTTAGGGACAAGGTCCCAAAAGAGATTTAAGTGAGGGTTTATATCGATCAAACTTTCAGAGGGGAGACGGGCCATGCTGAGGGCACACATCTTGCAACCTGAAATAAGTCTAATAATCCAACCAATCACTATCACATTACTGACCTTTGCATTCTTGAACAATCCATTAACAAGAACTAGTGCTATGTTGTTGTTATTATTAGGGGTCCAGCCCGTAGGACAGATATTGTTCCGGGAAAATTCTCTTGATTTTGAAATGTAAAACTATCTGGAACACAACATCAGCAGGAGCTACAAACACGGTTACGGTGTTGTTTTACGTGTATATTTTATGTACTTTCTTAGCTTGTAGATCTGTTTGATTGATATTTTATCTCTGAGGTATCCATTACTTTGCCAGATTAATGAAACATACGCAAAACAGTAGTCCACAAAAACTCGCAAAAACGTTGAGTCAAATCCAGGGAAATGTGTGGCTGAGTGATGCGTTCAAGATCCAGTGAGGCGTCGGAAAAATAGAAGCCTTGCAACCGCGATTACTCACAGGAAATCTACAAAGTTTTGTTTGTTGTAAGTTATTGACAATGTAATCCAAATGTCAAGCTGTCGTTATAAAAATTCACTTCCCAAACATTGTTTTTTTTGGTTAATCAACTACATATAACAAACACAATGTTTATAAACACTGTTTACTCTGACAATTTGATACAAGTTGTCCATGTTCTTTTTTTCTCAACCTCAGTTTTCCATTTTAATAAGATACAGTCATTATTTGTTGTGTGATCTTTATCAATACTGTGATATTTGGCAGATTATTTTGTCCAGCTGTTTTGGACAACTGTTTAATAAAAAAATTATCTGACTTTTCTTGTCATTTGTTTCCCAAATTTCCAAATGACTCTTCTTTACAACTTACAAAAAAAATAAGGACTGTTAGCTCAAATATTTAGAACTTACCCATCTCATGTGACAAAATAGTTGACGTCTGGTTGAAATGGGAATGCTTCATACGTGATGTCATGACAGTTTGATTCGGGGTTATACATGAACTTAACTACATGATGTTTGTAAGTTCAGTAAATTTTGATGCATTTCACAAAAAACAAAAAACTGTAACATGTACCTTAAACTAATAAACTGGACCCAGTGAATTGCTGACTGCAGCTATATTTATTATTGTTACTATTACAGTTCTTTTCCTGCACTTGGAATTTCAAATTATTTTTGGTTTCCCGTTTGGCCGCTGAAACTCACAAGCAGTCCGTCACCCTTTCGGCACCTCTGGCCGGTTCTTTTAAAGGTGTGGGTGGCAATTGTTGGACCTCGAATTGGCCGTGTGGATGCTGAGCTGTGAAATTGCATTAAGCCGCCAGACTAAGGCCCGTGGCGATCCTGCCTTAATGAAAACTGTTCTGCAGCGCAGGCGGGTTCTCCTCGGCGCGCCGGAGACAATCTGTTTGACAACCGCGGCTTAATATGGAGAGGCTGAGCGGCAAAGGGACAGCGAGGTTGTCTAGCTGCACATTTATAGCTCACCGCATTCAAAATGATCAGAGTGTGTATGCAACAATAAAGGAATGTGTGGCTTGAAAGGGTGGAAAGATCCCAGCAATTTTACTACTACTACATCTGTCCTGCACACCCCTGACACCAGTACATCCACTGTATAGATTTAATACATATTTAATGCATTGCTCACTAATGTAAATATTTCCAAGCAGCTTGCTACTTTGCATTTCTTGACCATGATGTCCGCTACTCCAAAGTGTATAGGCTTTGAAATATGTATTTTTTACGTGCACCAATCCGCTGACCTACATTCTTTGTATATGCAAATGTGTCGGATGTACGATTTGTATTCATTCTTGGTATTCAATTTTATCTTGGTATTGAATGCATACGGCAGCGGGCAACCTTGACCGACAGCACACACCGTGCGCTCCCACAGTCAACACGGCACGGCACGCAATTGCATGGTCTTAGATGAGTTATTTCTTGTAAAGTTGAGATTTGTTTCCCTTCCAGAAGGTCTGACACAGTGTTCTTCCACCGCACGATTTTAACGGTGAAATAATCCCACGGCACACCACTGTCCTGAGAACGACTGAAGACGTCAGTAACGTCTGTGACCGGGCTTATTATTATGGCCTACTGGTGGTTAGCGGTGCGAGACCCGAGAACGATTAGTTCGTAGCGGACAATTGTTTTAAAAAGCCTCGGGAGTCGGGAGCCGCGGGCAAGCGAGCGAATCTTCAATTCGCATACTGAAAATAATTACCCCTCGTTCAGTGTCCACCGAAAGTCCTGCCTCGCTCGCCGCGCACTAAACCGGCTGAATGAAACGAATAACGAGTCGGGAAAAAAGAACAACTCGTTTTACTTAGTGACTTGTCGAGTACCGAATTTCAAAAAGGAGTCGAACCTCTCATCACTTAGTATAGTCGTCACTTTTAGAGTGAAGCTTCTTCCGATGAACACAGAGCTGCCGTTCCAGCTGGAACTGACGAATAAAGTGAATTAGCGCAGCACCAACGCTCTTGCAACACCAAAGCTCATTTCCGTCATTTAATCTTTTTCAAGCTCAACTCGAAACATTTTCTCGGCACACCTGGCGAGCTCTGGTGGCGCGGCGGTCGAAGGAAGCGGCGGTGGTCTACAGTAACAGCCGTCGTAACCCGTGATGAAAACAAATCTCCGTAGGAGGGTCGCGAGAACACGAATTAGGCGACGGCTCCCCCAACACATTACGTAACCCTGCTCAAATTAAAAAAAAACACCTTTTTAGTATATGAGATCAATATTCATGCAGGGACAAAGGAAAGGGATGGGGCGCGGGGTGTTTTGGGAAGCGGTCTGGAAAAATGTCCATTTCATTTTCCTCCTTTGTCGCCACCGTTCATCTCACATCGCAGGTATTATTTCGCCACTGAGCCGTTTTCTCCCCGCCTGCCGGGGGGAAGACGCCTCCAGGAATAACACCTCGACGGGGCTGAACTCGACATCCTTTTGCCAAACGCACAACAGCTGTTCCAGCGGCGGCTACAAATGAGCAATAAAATGCAATGGGCGGTCCAATAAACACAGAATAAATTCAAACTGGGCTGTTTTTTTTTTTCTCCTCCGGTGCCGGCTGCTGTCTCTTTTTTGACAATCGGTGAGGGAGACCGAAGCCACGCTGTCTGCGCCTCTGGCATTGCCACATAATATAACGCTCTACGAATGCATGCCGGCTTGTATGAGTTCGCACGCACACACACGCACACACACGCACACACACACACACACACACACACACACACACACACACACACACACACACACACACACACACATGCACACAAACATGAGCCATCCAAACTAAGTATGTATCTTGGACTCGGAGCCAGGTCGTCAGCTCCCCGTGACCTCCGTGTAATCGGGGGAAGCGAGGGAGGTTGTTACGTTGTAAAGCCGTTTTCTACTCTTTGGCACATTACTGCACCCCTGCAAACCAAAGAGAGAGAGAGAGAGGAAGAGAGAGAGAGAGGAAGAGAGAGAGAGGGAGAGAGAGAGAGAGAGAGAGAGGGAGAGGGGGAGAGAGAGAGAGAGAGAGGGAGAGAGAGAGAGAGATTCCATAAAAAAAAAAACAGAGAAAGAGAGTAAATCGATAAATCCTTAAGATCTTTATTACGGTCTCAAACAGTAAAACAACATGGTGTGTGCGTGTGTGCGTGTGTGTGTGTGTGTGTGTCCTGTGCACTACCCCAGTCGTTTTTTGTTGTTGCTTTTTTTTTTTTTGCAGGGGTTTGGTGTTCCCGTGGCGAGCGGCCGGAGAACCTCACATCGGGCTCGCTGTCCCTCGGGAGAGATTATGCAGTTTAGTCTTTGGTGTGTCTCTGTATCACCGCCACCTCCTCCTCCTGCTTCTCCTCCTCCTCCTCCTCCTGCTGCTTCTCTACCTCCACCTCCTCCTCCTCCTGCTTCTCCTCCTCCACCTCCTCGTCCTCCTGCTTCTCCTCTCTATTTGGAGCAGGGTCGGGTGAACCTTCCTCTGTTGCTCTCGTTTCACACTTTCTGTTCCTCTTTCCTTTTACTTTCCAGCCCCTTTTACAAAAATTGCCCCTTTTATTTTCCTTTTCTCGTCCGTTCATTCGTCAGTTTGTTCTTTTGTTCATTCTTTCTTTCATTCATTCATTCTTTCTTTCTTTCTTTCTTTCTTTCTTTCTTTCTTACTTTCTTCCCCATCTGGTTGACTGTTTACTATTTGGCCCCCTTGTGTTCCGTCCACCATTCCACACACACACACACACACACACACACACACACACACACACACACACACATGCGCAGCTAACACCACCCCCAGAACCCCAGATGGCATGAGGCTGCAGGACCACCCTCCCCTCCTCCCTCAGGGGTGCAACCCCACACCAGGCCCCACCACAGGCACCAGGGGTCCCCCAGGCGGGCTAGACCGGGCCAGCAGGCAGGCCGGCCTGGGCCAATGAGCTGACCCCCCCCCCCCGCCCCTCACCCTCACCCTCACCCCCCACCCCAGCCCTGGATGGAGCACCACGGAGCTCACCGCTGCTCGCATTAATCTCCTAAACGATCCCGGCCCTAAGAGGATCAATACTCATTTTCAGGGAGCAGCATGATCCCTTAATGTAGTGAAGGATGCCCCGCCCCCCACCCCCCACCCCCAGCTACTCAGCTTCAACCTCCCCGCAGGAAGAGCAAGAGTCAGCCTTTCATTTCATTTCGCGGCCCCCGCTTTAGTTTAAACAATATCCCATTTGCTGATGTCATTATTTGGGAGGAGAACTGGGCTTCGACCACTCCGCGCCATGCGTTCAATCCTCGGGATCGTTTTAGATGGAAAGTGGTTTTGTCGGTTAAAGAGGGGGTTGATCGTTTCACCGTATTTTATGGAATAAGATCAATGTTTTCTAATCGACTTATCTGAGCCTGCCCCCCCTCCGACTCAACACAAGAACCGCGTAAAGCCCGCGCGTGCCTCGCAACGCCGCGTGGGCCGGTATCGCCGGCTCAACTCTGTCCCCCCGATCCGCGAGTTCCCAAATCCGCCTGCAAACAAAAGACAAGACACGCGTTGCTGGGCAAAACATTGCGCGGCCCCGTCCCCCCCCCCCCCCCCCCCCCCCGCCGGCTCCTCCGAAAAACCCGTCAGAAGGCGTCTCGGGGTACCATTGCGCCGGTCGGGGCCGCGTTCGTGTAATTGTTATTCTTTGTTTTCCACAGGCATTGAAAAATGACTTCATGTTTCACCGTAACACAATCCAAGGAAAATGGGACTGATGCGAGTTTCCACTGGATGCGAGCGTCGCCCATTTTCCAGGCCCGGCGTGCGAGGAACGCCGCTCAGACCGCACAGTTAGCGGAGCACTTCATCATTGATCTCTGCTGATGCAGTCTGTTACCGGGGGCTCTTTCATCGGGGGAGGGGAGGGCGGCGTCGAGGGCACCCCCCCCCCCCCGGAGCAGGTCGGAGGGAGCGGGTGAGCATTGTTTATGCTGAAGCTATTACTCCCTGTCAAGGCCCGGCTCGCCCAGAGCCTTGGACCGGTTTTCCGGCTGATGAATTATTCAGCCGGCGGAGCTGACCCTCTGTTGCGTCCGCCGTGTCCCACGCGTGGCCTGATGAGGCGCTGATCCTCCAGCAACGGAGGGCTTGTCGAATAACGGGCGGGGGGGAAAAAAAACGGATGACTGAAAATCACAGCGGTGTTACACGCCTAATACCCCCCCGCCAGTTCAACACCGGCGTTTGGCTTTGCGAGATTCCTCGCCGTGTCTTTTGCGAAATAGTAAAAAAAATAAAATAAATAAAAAATACACAGGAAACAGAATTACCCGCTCATCTGCTTATGTCTCGCAACCCGACGGGGACCGCCGAGCGCTCGTTTTTTGCGTCACGGCAACGACCGGAGGCCGCCAACGTGACCGGCTTGCTCTGTTTTCAAACCCTCCAATCGCACCGCACCTTTGAAGGTCAACACAGCCGACGCCACTTCGCCGTTCCCTGCGAACACAGTTCACCAAGGTCGAACTCGTAGGATCTCAGAATCCGAGAATCTAGCCGTAACCCTGAGCGCTGCGCCGAATGCACGGGCGGCGGTGACCGCGCCGCACGAATTGAGACGCCGTCACCGTCGGGGCAGACCTTAAACCACGGATGGGTTCGTCGCGCAGTCGGGTCACAGATGAACCTGTTGGTGTCCACCCCATTATGTAAGTCCGTCGGGGGGGGGGTTTATTTGTTCACCGCGGTCTCGCTACCGCAATAGACGGGCCGACGACGGCTTCCCCGCATGACACAAGTCCGGGCAACAGAAACCTTGAAGTCAACCATGCGGCTTCGAGAATAGCTGCAGCCTTGCAGCGACTGCTGCTCCTGTGACATATAATTGCTTGTCATGGGAACCCGGGCACCGGTTCATTCGGTGCCGAGATTATGACCTCCATCCTTCTTGTCGCTACACATTTCCAAAAGAATTTACCTCTTAACATGTGACCACCCCCAACGCTCCCCAGCCCCCCCCACTCTTTTACTTCCACTTTATCAAGAGCCAAGCACGATAAGCAATGTGTGTGTGTGTGTGTGTGTGTGTGTGTGTGTGTGTGTGTGTGTGTGTGTGTGTATGTGTGTGTGTGTGTGTGTGTGTGTGTGTGTGTGTGTGTGTGTGTGTGTGTGTGTGTGTGTGTGTGTGCGTGCGTTTGTGTGTGTGTGTGTGTTGGCCGAGCTGTGGTGAAGGTCTGATTGGACGCAGTGAGGACCTGGCTGCTGATTGCTTTGGTATGTCTGTGTCCTCCTCCTCTTCGCCAAGGTAGTAAACTCTTCTCTGGGAGAACAGCGGGGCCTTTATTTAAGCAGAGGGATTGAATCAGCGGGGACAGACTCATGACCCCTTCCACTTTCCTGCAGACACAGACGCGCAAACACACACACACACACAAACAAACTCCCAGTCAGCCTGGTCGGCCTCGGCACTAATCCGGGCTTCGCGTGTACAGACGCAGAAAAGATAAAATACAACCTTTGACAATAATAAAGTTCATATTTTTTCATGGAGAGACAGATCAGCATCCAGACATCATATTCAGGTTTATTAGGTTTAAAGTGCCGGCCTAACTTTGATGACACAACGATCACATTTGGTTAACTACTGATTTAATCGTTGCAATTCCGATAGTGTATGTGTGTGTGTATGCATGCGTGCGCGTGCGTGTGTGACACTATCCGCCACTGTACAACTTAAAAACAGGTGTCAACAACGAAGACAACTTCATCATCAAAATTACAGCTGTCAAAATGATGACATTATTGCCTGAGCACAATGATTGGAGCTGACTGCGAGGATTTTGCTAAATCGTTAGGATGTCACAATCGTGTGTTTCCGTCCAAATGTCGAGTCAATGTCAGAAACGTCACCACAAAATATAATTTGAATTAGGTTGCGTTTCTGTCTTTTGGGTCGAAGCACTCGAGTCAAATACAAGCAAAGCTGTGTTACTAGGTTATTATTAACGGCTTATAGGATTATTTGTATGACAATTAATTGCCAACTTAAATTCATGATGAGTCATCAACATTATTTTCAATAGTGGCGGCGGTGGAGAATAACAAATAATCTGTTAGTATATTCCCTTTCTGACACTTACTCCATCCTTTTTTTTAACCAGGATTTATACTCATATTTGTGTACGCTTGCAAATAAATGACACCAACTGTACTGGATTTGTCAACGGTAATCAGGATATGCAAAAATGTACAATAGTACTTATAGGCTCAATATCATCAATCGATTTGTCCATTGCACATTGAGACCCTTGCACAATACAAAACATAATTTTTATTATTATTATTATTATTATTTTTTTTTTTGTTATGAAGAAGAAGAAGAAGAAGAAGAAGAAGAAGAAGAAGAAGAAGAAGAAGAAGAAGAAGAAGAAGAAGAAGAACACTGTACATACAAACATGCATATATTTTGATTATGACTATGGATTTTTTTTTTTTTTATTATTATTATTTATTTATTTAGCTTCTGTTTTTGATTTTATTCAATGTACTTTTTTTTTTATGTTTCTCCCATTTTAATTTCACCGCACTATCGTGTGCTGCACAAATATTGAATGTTGGGGGAAAAAAAAACAAAAAAAAAGACCAAAAAAACCCCCAAAAAAACAAAACGTTTTTTTTTTTTGTTCAATGATTAATCCAAAGCCAGGTATTCACTGAGTCAAAACGTGTGACATCATACTTCATCGGGAAAACGTGGAGAGACGGGTGATGGAGAAGCGCCCACGGCTGCCATGTCGGCCGACGGTCCGAGGTCCAAGGTCCGGGGTCCGGGGTCCGAAGGTGATGCCGTAAAGCGGAGAGTGTCGTAAACCAGGTGCGGGGAAGGGAAAAGGGGGGGGGGGGGGGGTGAGGTGAACGGGGGAGGTAGGGAGGGAGGGGACGGGGGGGGGGGTGAGGGGTGAGAGAGGAGGTGACTCTCTCTCTCTCTCTCTCTCTCTCTCTCTCTCTCTCTCTCTCTCTCTCCTCTCTCTCTCTCTCCAGCAGCATTTAGACACAGCGAAAGGATCATGGCGGATGGCCCCAGGTGTAAGCGCAGAAAGCAGGCGAACCCGAGGAGGAATAGCGGTGAGTACCGAAATAAAAAAAAATACTTCTGCGTTCGAGGGGACTTCGATGGCGGTGGGGTGGGGGGGGGGGGGGGGTCCGCTCGGTCCCCGCGAGGGTTTCTCCGAAAACTTTGGCCGGCTTTTAGGCACCCAAAGTGCCTGGGAAGTAGTGTGTACGTGCGTGCGTGTGTGTGTGTGTGTGTGTGTGTGTGTCTGTGAGAGAGAGGGAGAGGGGAGCGCGTGTAGCGGACCGTTATACCTGGCTCTCCGTCCGCCTAGCGGTCCGCTGCGCCCTGGACCGTTATACGCGCCTCACCCCCGTTACGAGCGCTTTTTCTACCCCGCTCGGCTCTGTTTGTTCTTATTATTTCCGTCTTTTTTTCCTCCTTTTTTGGGGGGGGGGGGGGGGGGGGGGGGGCGGGGGGGTTGGAGGGGTTCCTCTGGTGTGATCGACACGTAGTACAAATAACAATCGTGTGGGATTATGATCCCAGTACAACTCGGGACCTGTCTGCTGAACCTGATCGTTTCCGCGGACCTCGACAGGTCCTTCTTTTTCTTTGTCAGTTTCCCCATCGGACGGATAGTTTGATCCGTCGAAAGCGTCTCGAGGGATGTTTTTTGTTGGTTTCGGCTTCGAATTGGCGGATTTGGGTTTCATATTTTTGTCTGTTCTCTGTTCTTTTTGTTGTTGTTGTTGTTGTTGTTGTTGTTGTTGTTTTTGTTGTTGTTGTTTTTTTGCACAGTCGGGAGGGAGCAGGTAGTGCGATAGGAACACTGTTGCTGTGCGGGGCGAGGGCTGAGGTGGGGTGAAAAATGCGTTTTGTTTTAATTAATTCAGCCTCGTTTCGCGCTGAGAAACGTATGCCCCCCCCCCCCTCCCTCCCTCCCTCCCTCTCCTCCCTCTCCTATCATATCGATATACAAACAGAAAACAGGAGGAAAAATAAAAATAAAAATAAATCCCCCGAAACAGTTCGCTGAGCTTTTCCCCCAGACCACCGGATTTTTACTTTGATGTCATAACTTGGCGCGATTGCCTTTTCCTTTCTCCAGTTTTTTTTTATTTTTGTCTTTATCACTATTAACAATACACGGGGGGAAACTCCGGGCATTTTTAAAGTGGTAATACGCTCCGGGGCCGGACCGGGGCGGTGGGATTTGAACGTGTGAGAAGGACGGGATGTTTCCCACGCGCTGCTCGAGCAGGGGCGAAGCACAGCCTATATAAGGGCAGCGGAGCGTCTTCTGCGGCGCACTACATTTCCTCTCTCGCGGACCGGCGGTGGCTTGGGGCTTCTCACACGTTTCTTTTTTCTTTTCTTTTTATTTTTTTAATAGGATTCGTGTATATCCAAATTTTTCTTTTATCTTTCTTTCTTTTTTTTCTTTTTTTTTAAATAGTGGTTGAATTGTGGCAGAGAAGTCTGTTGACACCTCTGTTGGTCAACATTCTATTAAGTGCTGCCTTTTTGACTTTTTGACTTTTCAATATTGTGGTGGTTGTTTTTTTTGTTTTTTTTACAAGAAGGCGAAGAAAAAAAAACTCCCCGCGCACACACACACACACACACACACACACACACACACACCTCCTGTCGACGTGGTCGCCATTTGTGCCACCCGGTGTTAGATGTCAGGAATCAAAAGATCGTTGGCGCGACGTGGAAATTGGGACGTCGTCCGCGGGCGCTTTTCTTTCCGCCGCTCCGCTCCGAGAGACTTCCCGGTGGGACCGCGACGGGCTGTCAGTTTAGTTTTTGGCACTCGTTTTATTTCTGGGGGTTTATCTGCTGTTGAAAGTGTTATTTCCTATTTAGGCAAGCCTTCCTTTTGCTGCTCCCCCACCCCCTTTTTTCGGTGTGGCGAGTCTCAGGACGTACCTTGAATAAAACTCTTTTTTAAAATTGTATTTTATTTTAGGAGTCTACATATTTGCCCTTTATCTGCACCTTTAGACATTGACGGCGGCTCAGCTCTCGCGAAAGTCAGTTCCGAACTGAACGTGCTTCCTGTCGTACCTCCCTCTCATTTGCATGTTCAAGCAGCTCGACCCTCCTCTTCTTTAAGTCGCCACTTCCTACTATCTCCCCGCTAAGCCGGCAATCTGTCATGTAAATCATCACCCCTGCTGTTTTTGTTGGAGAATTTCTTCTAACTCGCGGAAGAGAGGGCGAGTGAGGAGAAAGAGGAGAGAGAGAGAGAGAGAGAGAGAGAGAGAGAGAGAGAGAGAGAGAGAGAGAGAGAGAGAGAGAGAGAGAGAGAGTCCTATTAAAGCCTGAAGCCGGGCAGGGGTGGGGAGCGGTGGGCTAGGGCTGTCACAGGCCTCAGTTATATGTCATTTTCATCCCTTCCCGCGTGAGGGTTACGGCCAAACCGGCGCGCTCCGTCCGAAGCCGACGCAGGTGCGGAGGGGAACTTAGAGGCGAGTCGCCTCTCGGTCGATGGGAATAACGCGCGGCGTACAAAGAAAGACAAAACCCCACCCCCCACCCCCAAAAAAACCCCCTAAAACACCTCAAAGGTCCGGGACGCTCCGGCGCCGCCGCCGCCGGCAGAAAGCGCCGAGACCAAGGTGAGCCCCCGTCGCAGCTGTAAACGGGGAGGTGTTAACAGCCACCGGGACGACAGGTGTTTGCAATCGTTGGGATACTGCAGCCCCCCCCCCCCCCGCGCGCAATGGTAATCTAACACGGCAATTTGGGAATAGAGGAATGCGAGCCTGTATTAACATTCTCGGCAAAAAATAAACGGGGCCTCGGCGAGATGGCCGCTGGCGGGCAGCGGCGGAGCAAGTGACTTTAAAAGTGAAAGTAAAGTCGGGGGGGGATAGGACGGTGGAGCGTCTGGATGGCGTCTACTTACCCGCCGGCCCGCTGCACAGAAGCAAGCCAAACGGATGAACTGGTGAAGGCGCTTCACCGGACGGTAACCGTCTCACCCTCTCCTCCCCTGTGGCCCCGCCCTCGTTCGACTTCCGTTTTTTTCACCCAATAAACGGTCCATCAAACGGTACCCAAGCCGTGATAATGAGTGCCCCCCCCCCCCGACCAAAACGAAAACAAACAAATAATAAGTGAATAAATACCACCGGGGGGTTGTGAAGTGAGAATGTGCCCCGTCAGAGGGGAGAGACACAGAGAGAGACAGCATCTACCCGGGCCCCGGAGCGGGAGCGAGCCCCGCATGCCACTCCACCGTCTTAAAAGGACATCTGTTTACATTTAAAAAAGGGGGTACACCCCTGTTGTGTGTGTGTCCGTGTGTGTGTGTGTGTGTGTGTGTGTGTGTATGTGAGGAGTTTAGCGGAGGAGGAAATATTTCATTTATCTCACTCCGCTTGTGACCCAGCCTTCCCCCCCTGCCTCATTTGAAAGTGCCAAGTAAGTTAGAAAAAGAAGAAAATCCCCACCCTCCCACCCCCCAACCCCACCCCCTTCCACCCCCCCTCCATTCTCTTCAAAGCTTCTCCTTCTATTTGGGGGGGGGGCGGGGTTAAGACACAGTAGCCAGGGGTGCTGTTGATTGCCCCCCTCCCACCCGGGCACCCATGCGTGCCTAGAGTATGACTTCACTTTCTCTCTCTCTCTCTCTCTCTCTCTCTCTTGCCCCTCCCCTCCTCCGCCCCCTCCCCTACCCCTGCCCCTACCCCCCCTCCCCCCTACACCCTCCCCAACCCCTGTGCCATTGTGAGGCTTCCAGCATGTCCAATTGTGTTTGTGTTTAAGTCCGTTCATTGAAAAAGGGGGACGGGAAGGGAGGGAGTGGGAGGGGGGGGGTCGGGATTGAAGGTGACGGAGAGGTGTGTGTGTGTGTGTGTGTTTGTGTGTGTGTGTGTGTGTGTGTGTGTGTGTGTGTGTGTGTGTGTGTGTGTATATTTGAGACCCCAGACCCGGCTTCGCCTCCGTTCTCTCCCTCTATCTCTCTCTCTCTTTCTCTCTCTCTGTCCGTCCGTTCCTCTCCGCTGACCAATAAACTCTGGTGGTGTCTGCCCCCACCCACCCCACCCCCCCATAGAGTGGCGATGGGTGGAGGGGTGGAGCAGAAGGGAAAGGAGGAGGAGGAGGAGGAGGTGGAAAGCTGGTTGGGAAGCAGCTGAACGGTGGCAGTCGTGGTCTTCCCCCCCCCCCCCCCCTTCTCCTTCTTTGCAACAGGTGACGCCGCGAACAAGAAGCTCGCGCGCCTGGGATCGGGGGGAAAAGGGGGCCCGGGTGACGTTTTTTCGGGGGGCACTATTATTATTAACGAACGGCCAAAATCTCCCCCCTTCCCTTTATTTGTGTCCGTTTATCTGCAGGGCGGGCGTGGCTCGAGTTAGGCTCGTCTAGTTTTCCCCGCTCTCCCCTCGTCTTTGTCCCGTCCCGCAGCTGCTGCGGGAGGGGGAATAAGGCCCCGTGTGTCCAAATAAGAAACGGGTTTTGATGTACGGCCGCACTCCCACCTCTGTTAAGAGCGGCTTAATGATTAGCCGCTCCCACGGAGGCTGGGCATCAGCCCGTAAAAAAAAACGAGACCCAGGTGCCCCCCTCCCTCCCTCCACCCATGAAGAAGCGGTTTTAAACCCCAAGTCAGTTTCGCTAAAAACCCCCTTAACTGTGCTTGGATGTGCTTTATTGGGGGGTTTGTGTGGCTGAATGCTTAAATGAGCCATTGTGTGTTCAGGGCTTTGGTGAGAAAGCCCGAGGAGAAAGAGCCTAGTTACCTTTGCAGTTTGCCCGCTCTGCCTCATTCACTTTCTGGGGGCCAGAAGAAAAGCCCCATTCAGCAGGGAGGGGGGAGACGGCCATCGGGGAGGGAGGGGGCCCGCTGCCGCCGGCAGCACCTTTCACACTCGGCTTGTGGGAAACTTCTCCTCCGCACTGTGCGCGCCATTTGCATATGACCCATTCTGCTCCCGGAGGGTCCTGCGAGGCTGGAATCTGCGGAACGCCGGCGGAATACATCAGACCTCTGTCTTGCGCTCTCTCTCTCTCTGTCTCTCTCTCTCTCTCTCTCTCTCTCTCTCTCTCTCTCTCTCTTTCTCTCTCTCTCGGGCGCCGTGAGAGCGCCGGGGCTGCTCCGGGACGGCGTAGCGCGTCCGGGCCTGGATCTTCCGCCTCCGAAACGCGGCCCGGGCCCGTGTCGCGGGGCCCAGGCGGCGCGGTCCCCCACCCGACTGACGGTCAAATGGCAGGGCCGGAAAGACAGATACGACCCCCACCCCCTCACCCCCGGCGGACACATTCGGCTGGAGCGGAGGGGGCGGCGAACGGTGTGTTTCCGCGGTCTGCTCCGTCCGTGAACCCTTCTTCGCCAAAAAAAAAAAAAAAGATAGCTGCCTCCGGACCAAAAGCGTGGCCCCCTCAGAACTTTTTTTTTAATGACGTCGTTCATCTTCCGCTCACGGGGTATCGTGTTGTCACGTCGTAATGAGATACGCGCTTTCTGTTGTCGGGATTTATAAGGGGCACTGAAAAACCTCCTCATTCACTAGCTGGTGTGAAATATTTGAAGGGTGTTCCAATGGCTGGAAAGTTTTCTCCCTTCTTCCCAATCCGTTCTTATCTTTCCCCTTTTGCTTTTCTTTCCACAAATCTCCGTTCCCCCTATGTCGTCTTGTTTTCTTTCTCTCACGCTCGCCCCTCCGCACTCTGTAAACACACGGACCCCCGCCGCACCGGGGAGGCAATTCTGGGGGAGTGAGGTAATATCTAGTAGTGTGTTTATTTCCCAGAGAGAGAGAGAGCGAGAGAGAGAGATATTACCTGTAAATTACAGCCCTCGGGGAAGTAAACACTGTGTATGGCGTGCTGGGCCGCTTTCTGTAGATGTGTCTTTTTTAATCACCGTGTTCAGCGGCTGCTCTGCCGGGCCCCCTGGATCTGCCTTGAACCCCCCCTTCCCCCTCCACACACACACACACACACACACACACACACACACACACACACACACACACACACACACACACACACACACACATGCACCTAACGTCCCTCCCCTGCCCTCCCTGTGCCTCTCGGTGGAGCGGTTAATGAAAGAGACCGGAGTGACACAATAGGCAGGAGGTGGGCCACTGCCAGGGGCCCTCTGGTGCCAGCTTGTGTTTGTGGCGAAACCCCATCAGCCCCCATGCCGCTTCTTCTCACCTCACCAGTATACACCACAGTTAACACAGCCTGGATTCCTGTGTGTGTGCGTGCGTGCGTGTGTGTGTACTGTATGTGCGTCTGTGTGGTGTGTGTGCGTGCGTGCGTGTGTGTGTGTGCGTGTGTGTGTGTGTGTGTGTGTGTGTGTGTGTGTGTGTGTGTGTGTGTGTGTGTGTGTGTGTGTGTTTGTGTGTGGCTGTGCATGTTTGTGTTTGTGTGTGCGTGTCCCTCCCCCTGAAAAAAATGAGTGCATTAGACTTTTCAGAGGTTGAAGCTTTGGTTAAGTGCTGTGTGTGTGTGTGTGTGTGTGTGTGTGTGTGTGTGTGTGTGTGTGTGTGTGTGTGTGTGTGTGTGTGTGTGTGTGTGTGTGTGTGTGTGTGTGTGTGAGAGAGTGCTCCTCGTTCCCACTTTGGTCTCACTCAACCTTATTAACATCCCCCGTCCCCCCTCCTCACCGCCACTCCGTGTCTCCGCCTACGCCGGCGGTGGCCAACCTGCGGCCCGTGGGCCTGCCGGTGGAAAATATATATAACAGTACTTCCTGAAATTGATCTGTTATTTACGATTTTATTTGATCATTTTGGGCAATACGGTGCATAGCCTATGAGCTGTTTGTACCATTTCTGGATACTTTATTCGGTTATCACTGGGCCAACGATGCTGTCCAGCACCGCGCCTGGCCCCTTGCCAGCCGGTTATGACCACCATATATATATTTTTGTCTTTCCACGGCGCTCGTGACTGATAATGGCCCTCCTGAGGGACGGCCGGAGGGACGGAGGGCACTGGGGGTTGGGGAGGGGCTGGGGGGGTTGGGTGTGTGTGTGTGTGTGGGGAGGGGGGGGGTGGGGTGTCATGTTTTGCGGGTCGTTTCCGGACACGAACCCCACCCCCCCCGCCGGATCACTGCGATGCCATCGTGCCCCGCCCCTCCAGCTCACCCCCAGGGGATGACTGCGGTGACTAACGCATCTGCTAATGGAACTAACGCATCTGCCCGCAATACCGCCCCCCCCACATACACACACACACACACACATTCACACTCACACACATCTTCCCCAAGAGCCCTCACGGCATAGATTTAGCCGACAGCCGCGGCAGAAAACCTTAGTCACCCTGTTTGTTAGTCAGAGGGGAGGGGCCGAATGTCAACACAGATAAACATCCACGCAGGATTAATGAGAGGAGAATGAGCCGCCTGAAAAACAGAGGGGGGCGTGTGTGTGTGTGTGTGTGTGTGTCTGTGTGTGTGTGTGTGTGTGTGTGTGTATGTGGGTGGGGGTCTAACCGTCCGAATCGCACCGTTTATCCCTCTCGGGTTTTTGTCCCAACTCACAACTCACCCACAACCCCAATGGCACCGGGGGAGGCGTGTGTGAGTGTGTGTGTGTGTGTGTGCGTGCGTGCACGTGTGTGTTATTATTGGGTTTACGCTTTCGACGCTTTTGAAATGTGCTTGATTTGTGAATTTAGATCTCAATGTTGCCCGTAAGGCGACAGCGCATCCCTCCTTTTAACACATCCCACCCGGTCTAGACTCGCCCTGGCTCACGCCGTAACCCTATCGTGCCTTTTCACCACCCAGGGAAATTACAGGCAAGGCCGGGGAGAAAAAAAGTGCAATAAACGTAATTGCACTCTCGCCCCGCGGATGGATATGAGGTGCGCTGCATTCGCCCGAATTGTCATGTTTTTGTTTGAGGAATGCGTGCGTTTTCACGCACCCGGATCCAGGTCGGCATGGGGCTCCCCAGACCCACCGAGCGGTGACTGCGTTTGCCTCAAAGCTCCGTAAATCTTTTCCTTTTATTCTTCTGTTTGCATCGGCCAGCGTGTCTCTGCGCCATCCTGCTGGGCCGACACTCATCGGTCCGTCTGCTCTGAGGCCGATTTTCTTTCAAGATATTGAATTAATCTCACCTCTTTTTTATTCAACATTTTAACGAGGTGGGCAGCTCTAAACTCTCCTGCTTACTTTAACAGCTGTAGCTGCCCTTTCTGTAAAGGGCAGCTACAGCGTTCTCTAGCCACCAACCACCTGTGGAAACGTGATAGATGGTCTACCAAACCAAAGTGCACAGACGTCTTTCCTCTCCCCTTTGCCAAATTATCTTATTGTGTGTGTGTGTGTGTGTGTGTGTGTGTGTATGAGACTGAGAACCTGTGTGAGCTCTGGCCTGTTCTGCAGCCCACCTGTCGGAGTGCCTCTCGCCACTGTTGAGGTTCAGGAGTTCACAATCAAAATGTGTGTGTGTGTGTGTGTGTGTGTGTGTCTCGCTAACTCCGAGTGTGTGTGTGTGTGTGTGAGTGTGTGTGTGTGTGTGTGTGTCTGTTTGTGAATTGGAGTGTGTGTGATTACAGCTGTCCTCATGCCGGACAGGGGGGCCCCCCCACTTTCCTCCCCCCGCTTTCTGAGCTCGGCACTCAGTGAAGCGTGGGTCCTTAATCGATGGCGTCGCGAGCGTTACGCCGCTATCAACCAGTTTACCCGCCGCTCATCGAGTGTTTTGTCGCCTTTGTCCCGCCGTCCCCGCACCCACTCATCGCCCCCTGGCCAACAGCCCACACACACACACACACACACACACACACGCACGCACGCACGCACGCACGCACACACACACACACACGCACCCCCAGTGATGTCCCCGTGGCTCGTCCTCTAATCTCCAATGTGCCTGTTACACCTCTGCGTAGCTGTCCCTATTTCCTCTCTCCCGCTTGAACTTGTTGTCGTCCGTTGTTTTCCTGGACGCTAGGGCTGGAAAAATGTGCAAAGATTAAAGTTGATCATTTAATTAGGAAATCGGTCGTATGGTGGTGCACGCATTTTTGGTGTGAACTCACCTGAAGTTGGACTCCTTGACATGGACATCTGCATCCACAATCATATATATATATATATATATATATATATATATCAATATTGTGTAACATTCCCTATGATTATGGTGATAATTAACTATCCCATATCGTCCAGCCCTGTTTGACCCCTCTCTCTCTCTCTCTCTCTCTCCCTCTCTCTCCCTCTCTCTCTGGCAGCTGCCTCGGCTCTGCGTTTCCAACTCCGAGCAGGTGCTGGTGGCGCGCAGGAACTCAGCCACACCGCTCATAAATAACACCTGACAAAAGTATGAGGGGGAGAGAGAGGGAGAGAGGGAGAGAGAGAGCGAGAGAGAGAGAAAGAGAGAAAGAAAGAAAGGAGAGTGAGACTGGGAGGGTGAGGGTGAGAGGGAGGAAGGGAGGCGGGAGGGGGCAGATTGAAAGTTTCCTCTGGCAGGAGCGCGGGGTGTGGCTCACGGTCGAATGCCGGCCTCACCCCTCCCCCCCCCTAGAAGGCCATGTTCAGAACAGAGAGAGCGAGAGAGAGTGAAATGAGGAGAGAGAACAGAGAGGAAGAATGTGAGCTTCACAACACTTTGAGAATGCCTGAAATGCGCACCTGTCCTTTTCAACAATTTCGCGAAAAAAAACAAAACCCAAAACAGCGAGGCATTGTCTGGCTCTCCAGAAAAGCCCTTTCATGCAAATGTCTCCCTTCATTATTACCTTCTAACAAACTTTACAAAGGGCGGCGCTCGCGGCGAGAGGGGCTAAGTAGGAAGTCGCGGTCGGAGGACGCGGAGGCGGACGCGGGGGCTCGTCTTCGCCCCGTGATCAGGACACGGCGTGCGGCACCAGGACGAGGCTGACCTCGCTCCAAAAGCAACATCAACTCCACGCGCGGGCCACTCGTCGTTGGCCTCGTCGCCGTCACTTTTTCCTGAAATCCGAACGAAAATCCGTGAATACTGGATGACACACCCCGGGGTCGTCCGCCACCAAGGGGGGGAGCGAGTTTGTCATTTTTCCAGCACTTTCAGTCGCACCGTGGAACAAAACCAGGAAGCATGTAAGGAGATTACGGCCCCAGGATGCGACCTGAAAAAGCGCTTTATCTCTGCGAAAACAGCAGAGGGTGTGGGGGCGGGCGGGGGGGCGGGTGGGGAGGACTTCCTGCTCTCTCTCTCTCTCTTGCTCTCCAG
>NC_137206.1:9534499-9586999 GCF_960531495.2 Zeus faber | reverse complement strand
CCACTGCTCGCTTTTCCGTTTGGCTAGGGGTGACAAGGGGGTGTTTGTTTGGTGGCGGCGGCGGCGGTGGCGGTGGTGGTGGTGGTGGTGGCGGCGGCGGCGGCGGCGGGGAGGGTTGGGGTTAAGAGGATTCGTGTCAGAGCAAAACATGGTAAGATCGTTCTCCAAAGTGGGGGATTGGTAGCGGTGTTGTATAACAAAAAAGCTGTGCTCTTGTCGTCCCGCAGGTCGTCCGCAGGACAGGGTTATTGATGATTAATAAAGAGCGGCATTGCAGGTTGAGAACTCGCGGATTAACTCTGTCTCAGATGCAATGGCATACAAATACCATGTGTTGTATGCTGACAGCACAGGTAAAAAAAAAAAGAGGATTTGTGATGCATATACAGTATGTATGTATATATATATATATATATATATATATATATATGTGTTGTATATAGAGTTTTGTGGGGACAAATCATGTGTCTTCTTTATCTCCTTTATTCTCCCTATCTTCTCCCTTCCCTGATAATAAATTTCATCCATAGCGCTTCCTATGGGGGGGGTGGGGGGTGGGGTGAGGAGCGCTTGGTGATACGGGTGGGGGTGGGCAGAGGGGGAACGGGCGGCAGGTGCAACGGACACCTAGTGCAATCACAGGCGCTCAGCGGCAACAGGGGCCGCAGGAAATCAAGGTTGTCGTGGCAACCCGGAGCTATCGATTAGGCAGCCCCCCCCCCCCCCCCCCCCCCCCCCCGGTGGGATGGGTGGAGGGCGGATGGCTTCCTCACAGAAGAGTCTGGCTCCAGTGACGGTGTGTGTGTGCAACCCAGATGCGCACGAGGCTAAAAACCTCCATCTCAGCTCATTTTGATACCTAGTACATGCTAGTAATATACAGTATATGTGCTCTGCATCAGGTTTGGGCGATATTGACTAAATCAAACATCAACAACGCCTCCATATTCATGGTGGACGTTATCATTTTACTATTGGTGCTTCACATGCAAGAACCAGTCATTAGTCATTAGTAATGTGGATATTATGACCCAGAGGGTAGAGGCATTACTCCACTGTAAAGCAGTCTTAAGGACAACATACTATAAAAAAAAATATATATATATATATATATATATATATATATATATTGCATGCACCCTTCTCTTCATACTTACAGGGGAATTCATTCATGTATTTTTCCATCTATTCTATGGTGTCATGTAAGGACACGCCGTGGCACACACCAAGGGTTTAATCTCAGAGCTCTGGGGTCCAGAGAGCTAGAGAACCCCCCCCGCCCCACGCACCATGACCCACCCCCCACCCACCCACGCCATGCCTACACTGATTTCACCACCGCCGTGCACCGAAGCAGCGATGTTGCGTAAGCCTGTTGCAGAGGCAATCGATGCACCCTATTGACCCGTTGGGAGGAGCGTTTTTTGGCTGACTTGGCACTCCGCTGGTGTGTGGATTTTTTTGGCCGATCTTCTCTCCGATATCTCCCCTACACCGCTCTCTCTCTCTCTCTCTCTGGCTCACTCTCTTTGATGGAAGGAGCCGTTTTGGCCAAGAACCCGAGCGTCCGAGCTGCCTTCCTCTCCATTCTGCCGCACTGTACTGAGTTTCTGGATTGTTAAATCTTTCCAATAAAAGGAAAAAAGGAACAGGATTCGGGAGGCTCTCTCTTTTTCTCTTCCTCTCAGTCTCTTTTATATCCATGGCACCGGCACGCACAAATAGCCATAGAAAGGTGAAATACAGGTGAAAGGCGCCTGTCTTGTCTGGCCTTTAATGACGGTATCAAGTCTTTCAGGGTGATCAATCCTAGGAAAGCGAAATCTGTCGACTAAAAGCATTTCGGCCACAGGAGGTTGGGGAGCTCTTCTCATGTATTACGTTCTCGCTCATTCCATCCGAGGTCCTGTGGGTTTTAAAAAGACGGGCTGAACCGCGGCGTAATTAACAACCCTGCCAAGGCCTGTTAATAAGCCGCAGCGGTAACTAACTATCGGGGATAACGCCCGGTGCTCACGCCAGCCGGGCCAACGGGGCGGATGGGGCGTCGTTTGCTGGTTTTTTCGAACGGGACGAAACCCAACGGCGGCCGTCGAACAGGGAAAAAAAAAAACAACAACCAACCGGGGGCGACGAGACGCAGCCCCCCCCCCCCCCCCCCCTCCGGTGCCGCGCGGCAGAGTGCGTGCGGAGGGGGTTACCTCTCAGACCTTCGGGTGCGCTTCTATTCTGGGCGAGGGCGGCGGGCGGCGTTGGCTGCGCCGAATGTCTCAGCGGTCACTCGGATGTGCAGACAGCTCTATGCCGGGGGGATAAAGCTGTGGGGAGGGGGGGGTGGTCTCAGATTGTAGCGCTCCCCAACTGCACAAAGTGTTGTTGGGGGGGGGGGGGGGGGACTGGCAGACATCCACAGCTCCGTCCAATTGGCCCACCTTAAACCCAGATGACCCCCCTCCCCCAGCCCCGCTGCTGTTAGTCAGTTTATTCCGCGGTTTTTTGTCCGGCATCATTAAAGAGACACTAAGGCTGAGTGGCGGGCCGACAGCGGTGAGCCGGACGGAAAAAGATAACAGCAGCAAAACGCAGGAAAAATGTCTCTTTTTTTTTTTTTTTTTCCTTTTTTTTTTCCCTCCGCGTCATGTCACAAGGGAGCCAGGATTGAGGATTCTGCTTGATGTGTTGTTCCCCATAAAACGCATGGCTCATCTGTTTGTCTCTCGTTCTTGATGACTGAGGGTTTTCCGGCAGGAAAAAAAGTATGTGTTAGCGGAGGTGTGTGTGCGAGAGAGCGAGAGAGAGAGACAGAGAGAGACAGAGAGAGAGACAGATTGCCTCCTGCACGCTCCGCACTTGGCCGTTCGTCAAACAGAGCAGGGCTCCCCTGCGCGCCTCGGCGGTTTCCTCCGTTTCGGCGCCCCTCGCCTTGTTCTTTCACGTGTCATCCGCGGCCGAGACGTCCGCAAGTACACCTCGCCGAGCCAGACCGACTTCGGCCGTGAGAGGGAGAGAGAGAGAGAGAGAGAGAGGGGGGGGGGGGGGGGGGGGCGGGCGACGACTCACCCACAGAGCTCGGATCCTCTGGTTCTCTCCAGGGAGAGGCCGGCTGAACAGGAATGTAAACATGGCAGCTAAACAAACTGGCTGGGTGGGGGCACGGAGAGAGAGAGAGAGAGACAAGTGGAGAGAGAGAGAGAGAGAGAGAGAGAGGGAGAGAGAGGGGGCATGGGGGGAGGGAGAGAGGATGGACAGGAGGCCAGAATTGCTCACCCGTTCCAAAGGGGGAAAGAAGTCAGCGCGGCACAACGACGAGTATAACATTCACCATTTTTTGTTTTTGTTTGACCAGACGGAGAATTTAACTCTCGGTGGTGTCGCTGGTCAACGACTTTCGCTCGCTTTCACCAGCCGTGGGGTTGAGAGCTACAGGGACAGCGTTGCGGAATTCCTCCTCCCGTCCAACTGCTCTGCCGCTCCCCTCCCCTCGCTTTTAACACCTTATCTCCACCTCTCGCTCTAAAATAAGACGCGCTCACGCCTCTCCTCCGCACCCCCCCCCCCATTTTTGGCTTTTTCAAAAGTCACCGCCTAGCAACGTGCATGAGATTGCAGCAACGTGCGGTCTCGCGGTGGGAAAATGTCACCGTCGACACCGTTCAGATGTGGGCAGTGGTTCACCGAGCGCCTGAGGCCCAGTGCCTTAATGTAGTCACAAAATCCCTCCACTTGACGCGACTGTTATCAGGGGCCGAGTGGACCCATCGTTGACCGCAGCCAATTGGAGTGGCTCTCATTGCCCTTACATAACGGCGTAGGCGGTCCAGACAAGACCGCGCTTCCATTGGCCGGCGGGCCAGGAAGCCTGTCCTGCCTGGCCGCGCCCGGCCTCCAGACGTCTAACCCCGCGGGTTTCACTTCCGACGCGGTCGATCCGATCCCGCCGAGCACAGGTGCCCTTTTCTAGTCAGTGTCACCTGGGGCGGAGGACGGGCGGGGCGGGGCTGAGTCGCGGGTGGCGGCCGTTACCGCGGCCAAGGCGGCAGAACGGCACGTTGAAACCCATGGGCGTGCCGCGTTCTGTGCCACTCGGCGAAAAAAGGTTGCTCGCTTGCTCTCTCTCTCTCGCTCGTTCCTCTCAGTTTTTTGACCTCCTTTCCTTCTCCTTCCGCCGTTGCCCTTTCCCGGCGCCTCCGTCCTCCTCCTCCGAGGTGGAACAAAGGAGCGCAGGGCGGCGGCGGAAGCGGCGGGGATCTGGGCTCCGGCGTCAACGCCGAGCCTCCTCTTGGCACGGCGGAAGGCCTTGTCTTCTCTCCAAACTCCACCAGCAATCCTTGTTTTTGCTTTTCTTTTTGTCATTTTTAGAAAAGAAAGCTCGTGGAGAGGAGACTCGCACGTTGGCACACCGGGTTTAAGGCACTCGAGTCGCGCCGAATGCCATTCCGTCACCTCGCTCAATGAGGCCAAAGCCCTAATTAGGACGCCATTGTTTTGCCAGATTGTGGATCCATCCCAACGACCGATTTATTCCCACTCTATTTATTCCCACTCGCCCTCCCGCTCTCTCACTCTTTATCCCTTTAAACTCACTTTCCACCCCCCACCCACCCCCGCTTCCCCCTTTTTTCATGGCCTGGCATCGGGCCAGAGGTGCTAAACGGCGTCTTAAACCCCAGCGCGCAAGCCCCGCGTCTCATCCTTTATTCATTCTCATTAAAAAGGGGGGATAGGAGTAGGAAGGCGGGTGGTTCCCTGACCCGCCCGTCCCACCGCGACGGTGCCGGGATAGTATTCATGCTTCCCTTTCCTCGTTTTTTTTTTTGTTGTTGTTTGCGTGGAGGAAATAAGACTCGCAACAGATAAGATAGACTGTTCTAGCTGGGTATCCAAACCAATATCTGATCACATCCTGAACAATGTTGCAGGAAAAAGACAACTCTCTGATGCACTGCTACACACACATACTCAGGCACACTCCCACACACACACACGCACGCATGCACGCACGCACGCACACACACACACACACACACACACACACACACACACACGCACGCCTCTCCGTCTTTAAACACCCCTGAGCGGGCGTTCCGCCAAAACTCCCTCAAAAGATACGTAGAGGCGCTTCCAGGCTTCCTGACGTGCACCGTACATACACTCACACACACACACACACACACACACACACACACACACACACTCACACACACACACACATACGCGCATGCAGACAGACCGAACAATATCAGCTCCTACCACCTTTACAACCTCGTCTGCCTCTGAGAAGCCTCCTCAGAGAAAGAAAAGAGCATTGAGATAAAGGGAGGGGGGAGGGGGGTGGGACGGGGGGACAGCAGACGAGACAAGATGAGAGGAGAGCGGCAAGATAAAGGTGAAGAATGGCAATGAAAACGGAGAGAAAAGTGCCAGGCCAGCGACTCTGGCTGGGAGACTGAGGGGCTGGAATTTGGTTTACGTGTGTGTGTGTGTGTGTGTGTGTGTGTGTGTGTGTGTGTGTGTGTGTGTGTGTGTGTGTGTGTGTGTGTGTGTGTGTGTGTGTGTGTGTGTGTGTGTGTGTGTGTGCGCGTGTGCGCGCGTGTGGGGAGTAGGGGGCGGGGGTTGGGGGGTTTAATTGATTCCGCATATCCTGCGAGCCCTCGTCGCTCGCCCCCTATCTCCCTCACCCTCGCGATGTGCGTGACACTCTTGAGGATTGACTCTCGCCGGGCTGTTACAGCTTGATTCTCCATTTATTAGGCGCTGACGATTTAAAAACAATCAAACCTGTGTGTGTGTGTGTGTGTGTGTGTGTGTGTGTGTGTGTGTGTGTGTGTGTGTGTGTGTGTGTGCGTGCGTCCGTGCGTGCGCGAGCGACTGAGCGCAGCAGAGGTAGCTCAGGCGAGGGATTGGACGAGCCACCTGAGCTGTAATCCAGCCGGTTAATTTCGGAGAAGCCGTTAAAAAATAAAAAGAAGCCCCCTCCCCCCCAAATCCCTTCAACGCCACTGGAGCAGGGGTTCGAGGACTGTGTGTGTGTGTGTGTGTGTGTGTGTGTGTGCCTGTGTGCGTGCCTGTGTGCGTGCGTGCGTGCGTGCGTGCGTGTGTGCGTGTGTGTGTGTGTCCCATCATAAATTCAGAAACCGGATTATATGATATCGCGGAGAAGAATCGCAAAAGCGGCCGTCTCTGTTTCTCACAAAACATGTCTGCTAAAAAAAAAACGACAGCCAAAGTAATACACTAGAGCCAAGTAAATGAATTAAAAAAAAAACAGATTATGCTGAACTGTAAGCGCATTTCTTTCTTTCCCCATCCATAGAGACCTCTCACGCTAATGAAATGAATTGAAACGTTACTGTCAATAGAACCGGGGATGATACCGGCCGGGGGGCGGGGAGGGGGGTCGTGCACTTCAATACCCCGCCTCTCAACCTGTCGTGGCCGCGGCCGGCCCTGCGGCCCCTGGGGGGGCGGTGGTGGGTGTCACTCGGCGGGCGCCCAGGTGGATTGGGCGGTAATCTCTAATCTCTGAAGCCGCGTCGTATCAGCCTGGGATGGGAGCGCCGCTTTTAACAGGATGACAACGTTCCGCGATTAACCTCCGGTTGCGTTCTAAAGCCGCGCCCCGCCCCCCCTTTCTTCCCGTTTTGCTCTTTTGTTCACACGAGCAACGGCCGCCCGATCCCCGCGATAAATCAGGATAACACCTGAGACTCTGAGAACTGACCTCATAGCGTGCCTGATGCGGCCAATAACGCTAAGTAATAACAAGGTGACACGACCGTCTCGTTTGAAGTGGCAGTACCGTGAAATGATAAAAAATTAAAAATAAAACGCATATTTGCCCTTTCTTCTAAACAGCCATCCGATGTGTCATGGGTGTTATTCATGCAATCCTCTATGCGCTGCCGCCGAAAAAAAACAACAAAATAACCCGTTTCGCACGGATTTCTGGGACTTGCAGTGCGACGCAACCCAACGCACACGATCCCGCGGTTTGCCACTTTAACTCAAGCTTATTCGTTCTGAAGGGGAAATGACTCGCGACTGAATATTAACAATAGGCAGCGTAAACTACGCTTTTGAATCATTATGGGTTTTTTTTTTTTTCTTTTCATTCTCGGGGGAAGTAGGCAACATCAGTTTGGAAGAGATCATAACAACATGTCTAAATAATGGACGCGAGAAACAATAGGGCTGGAACCCATTGCAGGGGCGTAGGGGCCTGAGTTTGATAAATCATAGTGTGAAATCAGTTTTTTCGTGTGTAGATTAACCAATAGCCCGCGGTCCCAGGTTTTGGGAAAACAGATGGCGGATAACAAACACGCCGCCGACATCCAAACAGCTTATTCACCTACGCCAGAGAATTGATATCGCATCCCCCCCCCCCCCCCCCCCCCCCCCCGGTTTCAGTTGGGGAAGGAGCCCATGATTCTGTTACGACGCCGCAGCGCATTCTGTTTTTCTTTCACAACGGTGACAAATGGAATGCTGTTCTTGTGTGTGTGTGTGTGTGTGTGTGGGGGGGGGGGTGGCGTTGTGGGTTTTTTCGCGCTGTATATTTGTGCTTCAATACAGATTTCCTGGCCCGGCGGCACCGAGACTGCGTTAAACACTGAGGCAGGCCGCCTCTGGATGCATTATACATGAGAAGGGCCCAGTTGATTTCATTTGTCTTTCTAGTGTTTTCCATTCCCCCCCCTTCTATATCTATTATCCCCCCCCTCTCCCCCCTCCTCACTCGCTCCCTCTCGCTGGAGTGTAGTGTGTGCTAGAGGCCTATTAGATTGTGGTGTGTGTGTGTGTGTGTGTGTGCATGTGCAAGTCTGTGTGTGTGCGCGCGCCTGTGTGTCTGTGTGTGTGTGTGTGTGCGTGTCCACCGGGCATCCAGGTCTGCGCCACGGCAGACAGAGCGGGGCTGACGGTGGTGACACAGTCGGGGCCGGTTGGGGCGCCAGCCTGCTTTTATGGGACAATAATGGGAGGCTGCCACGGATGACTTAGTGGAACACACACCCGCAACCTGCCCGCGCGGAGGGCTTTTATTTGGGGCATGAGCCGCGCAGTCTGTGCGCGCGGTTCTCAACGGCGAAAGGCGACCGTCTGCGCCGACCGGCCAATAATAACCCTCAAAACCATCGCGTGCGACAGATTCCTGCGGCCGTTTTCTTACATTTTCTTTTCCGCTCCCCTTATTGCGGACTGAAGCGCGAGTCTCGCGTCAGGCCCGGGGTGCCGCCGCGTCGGCCGTTGGGTTGGATAAACAGCGCAACGCACCGCTGTTGCCCAACACGCGCTACGGCACGGAGGTGTGACATTGAGGCACCGCTTAACCTATTATTAGTCTGTTAAAAAACAAATCCTAAAATCAGCAGTGATTTTACGGCAGCGCTCCGCCACCGTCGCGTCGGAGTCACGAGCTTCCCCGCGCCGGCGGTCACTTCCTGCTCTGTGATCGGCCTGCTCGCTTCCTCCCACGGCTTCCTCCCATCGGCCGAGGCGGCAGGACAACAATGGCCGACTGGCGAGGCCTTCGGGGCGAGACGACCCCCCCCCCCCCCCGCCAAAACATGTCGGGGGAGACGTGGGCGGCCGCGGTCACGGGATGAGCTCCACGCGCTACCAAAACTCCCATCTCTTGCGTCGCTCTGGTTCTCCAGAGGGTTAGGCCGAGTTCTCTCGCTCTCTGATCTCTCGCCGTCTCTCTGATCTTACGCTCTCTCGCTCTCTCGCTCTCTCGCCCTCTCGGTTTCCTCTCCCCTCCTCGCCCCCTCCTCCTTCGCTCTATTTGCGTCCACTCGCTGCACCTGGGAGGAAGCAGCTGTAGTTGGTGATTACAGTTCAGAGACTCTCAAAATGACTTCTCGTCTCTCCTCCTCTCTGCTTTCTCCCCTGGTCTCCTTCCCTCTCCCCAGTCGCTCTCCGTCTCTCAGCCGGGTCTCTCTCTCTCTCTCTCTCTCTCTCTCTCTCTCTCTCTCTCTCTATCTCCCTCTCCCCGGACCCCTCGTGCCTCTGAGTCACCCTGTCACGGAAATAACCCGGCGCAGGCGAGATCGGGATGCAGACGGCGGGAGCGGAGGACGGGAAGGAGAGAAAGTCAAAACACCCCAAATTGTGCTTCACCTCCAGGGCTCTCTGTCAGTTCATCTAATGTGTGCATCTTTGCACCATGTAAATGCAGTTACTAACTCACAAAGCCCCGCTCATCAATATGTGGAAGGGTGGGCTCAGCTTGCATGGATGAGCGCAGAATGAATAATGCTAGCCGAGCATCGGCGGCTATGACCCTCTCGCTATCCTCTAGCTCTGCTGTGTGTGTGTGTGTGTGTGTGTGTGTGTGTGTGTGTGTGTGTGTGTGTGTGTGTGTGTGTGTGTGTGTGTGTGTGTGTGTGTGTGTGTGTGTGGACTGTGCGTGTGCAGCACACTGAGAGGTCCTGGGCGTGTGATTGATGGCAGCTTTAGCACTGATCCCTCACGCCGCAAACACACACACACACACACACACACACACACACACACACACGTATATATAAAAGGCTGACTACTGCTGACTTTATTAAAAAACCAAAGTGTGATCACCAATCTATCTGACAACAGCCACACACACACACACACACACACACACACACACACACACACACACACACACACACACACACACACACACACACACCACTAGCACACCTATCAGTGCACATTACACTCATGTTAGCTGTGTGACTAGCAGCACTAGTCTTTCTGCCTTCAGGCAGCGAGCACAACGCTGCAGCCTCTACAGGAAGGCCACCGTTCATGGTCACACGTTGCCTCTGTGGAATTTCCCCCGTGTGCCACAAACTCACATGCACATGCACGCACGCACACACACACACACACACACACACACACACACACACACACACACACACACACGCACATGCACAGTTTCTCAAAAACGCAGCCACAGCTTAGCCACCCTAACAGGAACAAAAGTTGGCGCCTTTCCCCTGAAATGGCCTTTGCACTAACATAATGACAGCCCCAGTGGGTTCTTTACCACGGGGCCACATGTTGTTGCTAAGACAGAAAGCATCCATTCAGGAAAGCCAGTAAAGAAATGTTAGACTAACACACTAAACACTATATGAACCCTATATAAAAAAGGGTTCTGCACTGTATTGATCCGTGCTAATGCTAGCCAATACTAGCATTGGGGTTCCCGTTTCATTTGGGGGCCTCTTAACTTGACTTTCCCATACGAGTTTCTACCTTTGTCAGAAAAATGGCTCTCTGAAGGCACATGCAACGACTGTCCCAAAGCCAAATGGTCGTTCTGGGCTTAAGGGTCGTCTTGGCTTGACCTTGGCCGTTGCGGTGCGTAACCTAACTGGGGATTCAGTAACGCGAGGGAAGAAGTGGGGAAGGAATTTCGGTTCCCCGGCCCAGTGACTTCACATGCACCACGCCGGGGTGACATCACACGGGAGGATCCGGTGGGCCCGGTCCAACCCCAATCCCGACGGAGGGGCTCTCGGATAATTGTGTCCCGCCCTGTTGGACGTCCGGAGCCCAGGGTCCGTCGTAAGCACACGGCTCTCCGTTTGCCCTGTTCCGTCTTCTCAACACACTTCTGTTTCTCATCCGTTGTTTTCCTTTTTTCTGTGTCAGTCACAAGACCAAAAAGAACCTTTCTTCTTGCGTTTCCTTCATTCGCTTTTTTTTTTTTTTTTTACACAACACCGCGGTTTGAAAGGATAAAATGGTGTTACCGGTGACGTTTGTCCTGGCGATCCAGGCCTGGCGAGGCGAGACACTCTCTGCGGTCCGATGGGGAAGGCCACGGGGGCGACGGCTCCTCGGTCTCCTCCGGAGGTGAGCGGGTTGTCGGAGGTGACAAAGGGGGCTTTTGTGGACGGGAGTTCACGGAGTTAACCTCTTTTCACCCTCGTTCCTCCCCGGATAACAAGACCCCACTGTGACAACGCCTGGCAATAGCCCCCCAGGCCTTGTGTGTGTGTGTGTCACGGGAAAGGGCGGAGGGGGGCGGGGGGCGTCTTGTGACGGGGAGACGTTCGAGGCAAAAGAGAGATTTGTCAGTGGTTGTCATAAAAGAGAAGAGAGAGAAAAACAGCGCAAAGCATGGCTCTTTTTTTCTACGTCTTCTTCTTCTTCTTCGTCTTCTTTCCTCGTTTTTTTTTCCTCCCGAGGAAGAGCTCTCCTGGCGCTTTTGCACGTTAGTGTCAGAATTAGCTGAGCAGCGGCGGGCTGTCATCACGGATCGGGGCATGGGGGCTTCAGCGAGGTGTGCTGACCTGCTAATTCCTACAATGCAGCGGTAGTAAAATTAGATGTGGCCAATAAACAAAAGAGTTGCTTCTGGGTTATTTCTGCACTTCCACCTGTCCCTGTGTGCATACGTGTGTGTGTGTGTGTGTGTGTGTGTGTGTGTGTGTGTGTGTGTGTGTGTGTGTGTGTGTGCGTGCGTGCGTGCCCGGGCGTGCGTGTGCGGGTGTCAGTGCATGTGTGGGCGTGTGCAGCCTCACAGTCACCCCCGCGGCCTCTCCCCTCTGTCAGACATCTGTCAGCCAGAACCACAGCGACAACACCTGACCTTTACCGGGGAGCGGGCACCCAGAGAGCACACACGCACACCCACACCCACACACGCACACACTGACCCACACACCCGCACACACACACGCACACACTTTTACTTACGCTTACGAATGCCGCCCATCACCCTCCTTTCAGTCTCTCCCTCCCTCCCTCGCCCTGTCTTCCCCCCGCTCATTCCTGGCTTGTCTCATCCTCTAATCTTCAAGCCGCCCATCTATATTATTTACTCTGTTTTCCCTCTCACAAAAGACATCTATCTTTTAACCTTTTATCTCCTCCACCGTCTTTCCATTTCTCCCTCCCACTCATTCGGCCTCTCTCTCTTGCGCTCTCTCTCTCTCGCTCTCGCTCTTTCCCCCTCCCTCTCTCTCTCTCTCTCTCTGACAGTGTGTGACACTCCCTCCCCAGGGCAGCCTTGGCTTGAGATGAGCATAGTATGTGACAGGCCAGCTTTGTCTTTTTAAGCCATTAGCACTTCTCCTCCCCGCCGCACCTCTCCCTTCCTCCGGCTCTGTCCATCATTCCCTTCTGTTTACCTTTTCCGCCCCCTGTCGGTGTCCCATGCCTGTCGGTGTGCGTGCGTGCGCGTGAGTGTGTGTGTGTGTGTGTGTGTGTCTCGGTCGCTTGCGCTCACGCTGCTGCACCGCTGACCGGCGACCCTGAGCATCCTCCATCAAAAACGGGCGCCCTCCATTGATTACCCAACCATCCCGTGATGAATCAGGCCACGCCCAGGGTTTCCACGGCGACGGCCGCGGCAGGGACCGCCGGTGTCCGCCGGAGCGTACCGCCCTTACAGGTGGCGGAAGGAAATAGTAAGGAGGCCCACCCTCCAAACCCACGCTCGGAGTTAATTCCCCACCCTCTCTAACCGCGCACCCAGCCCCCGAAGTTAAGTGGCGGCCTAATACAGGCTGGAATGTCCAGTCACCTGCTCCTAGAATGCCGCAGCCAAGTGCTACCATAACCCTAATATAGGCCTACGCTGTGAAGGTAGGGCACGGCATTTGGTTCAGCTGTCACGGGACCGGAAAGATGGATAAACATAACGTTGGTGTGATTTACAGCGGCAGACGCTCACTCAGTGTCCAACAACCTCCAATATTCGACTCTTTGCCGGCGTCACGGACGGACCGCATGGCCTATGCCTAGCTGTGGTTGGCTGCGTGAGTGCGTGTGTTTGTGTGTGCGTGTGTGTGTGCCCGTCCTTGTGAGAGGGTTTTGGGATCCGGCCGCGAAAAAACCGACCCCCTCGTCTGACGTCACGCGGAGGAGGTTGCGCATCTACGCCCACGCCCCGTGCGGCCGTCGCACCGCCGGCTCACTCGTCACCGCTACGGCGGCGTTAATTCGTGAACCGATGTTGTTGACTGTTGTCGTTTATGGCGACTAGGATGACTAGGAGGCGGTGGAGGGAAACGGAACCTGACGCTTACGTCACTGCATTCACAAGCCTTTCATAAAGGAGCTGTGGCAGAGCGGCCACCCCCTTTCGCGTGTCAACCCAAGGCACAATGTCGGGAAATCAGTGATAAAAGCTCCGTTATCGCCGTGTAGCCGGTGTGGAAATCAAAGTGAAAACCGTCAAACAAGGTGACTAAGGAGGCTCCGTTGCCATCACCCCCCCACCCACCCAAGACACCTCCGTCAGGTTTCCTGCACCGTGGTGGGCGATTTGTTTCTTCCTTCTGCCTGGTATCACGACGGTGTCACAGCCGGGAAACGACTGTTTAACCAGGTGTACAGCCGTAGCCTTCTGGTGCCAGATAAATATTTGCACTGATTTGTTTTGTTTGGATGTCCCTTTTTTTTTTTTTTTTTTTTTCTCTTCCCTGTATAGTCATCCTGACCCGCTGACCCGCGGCGACGCCGCACCGAAAACCAGCCGACGGGGAAAACGAATGCGACAAAAAACAAATAACACAAAAAAGATTGTGTGTATAGTCAGTCATTGTGAGTCACACGGCGGTTTTTTCTTGTGGTGGCGTGTGTGTGGTTTCGGGGAGTTGTTTGACAACGACGTTGGGCTAAGACAGCGACAAGCGGTCGGGAAAAAGAGGGGAGAAGAAAGGGGAGACGGGTTCGTTCGCGGCACTGGGAACCGCCGTGTCTCCGGTAGTGACGGAAGGGTTCGACTCCTCGCCTCTTTCTTTTGAGCCCGGGCCGCGGTTACCGAGCCGCGAACGCGCGACAAACGCGAACGGACTCTCTCGCCCAAGTGACTCCTGACTCCCGAGCCATTTCAGAAATCGGTTCAAACAGAACGTATTGTTTGCACGTCGCTGCTGGTTTCACCCAACCCGGTGGCTCGCCGCGGGTGACAGGGAGACAGGCGACTGTAATCAGGTGAAGGGCCTGCCACGCACCTAGGCCTTCCATTAATAGCGTAACACGCGCACGCTCACACACGGTTTTATATACACACACACACACACACACACACACACACACACACACACACACACACACACACACACACACACACACACACACACACACACACGTCAAGTCCAACCCCCACTTAGGTGCACAGCTGTTAATACCGTGGATGGGGCTGTCTCACCTCCAACATAAACAGCGCCCAGGAGCCTTGTGTAAACGCGATGGCGAGTGCACGTCTATGGAACGCTGCTTTCGTACGCACGCGTGGGTGTGTGTGTGTGCGTGTGTTTGTGTGTGTGTGTGCGTGCGTGCGTGCGTGCGTGCGTGCGTGCGTGCGTTCACACCCCGTTGCGCCTCCCAGCTCACCTTGGCCTTATTTAGAAGCACGGAGCGAAGCCAAACAGCGCTCTGACAAATCCCGGTATGAACAGAGCGTGTGCGGATCATCAGAATGTTCATTAAAGGACCGTGCGCCGGCGTCGGGCTGCAGCCCGGTCACCACTCAGCGTGCACAATGCGCATCTCTCCCGACCATTTTCCCGCTGGCGGCTCACATTTTTATTTTTAATTTTTTTTTATATTGGTTGATATTGTTTTTCTGGGTTTTCTGGGAAAATTTGCACAATACGAGGAAAAAAACCAACCTTCCCATGACCTCCTGGTTGCTCAGACAACGACGGCGACACACACTTTTGTCGATCTTAATTCCCTTAGGATTGTGGAAAAGATGTTAGCGATCGAAGCGCATTGTAGACGGCCACCGCTTTCGATATCCTCACGCTGATTCTGCCCGAGCGGCTTCCGTTTATTCTCTCAAGGCCGTCTGGGAGAAGATCTCCGAGGCGCTGTTTAGGCCTTTTTTTTTTTTTTTTTTTTTTGTTTCCTGTGAACACCCACCTTCTCTCTTTTTTTTTTTAACACTTACAAGTCTCGTACGGCAGATTAAGGGAACAATAGCCTCCATTAAGCGCCGTTATTATCGTGTAAAAGGCGCTCATCGGCTGCAGGCCGAGGGGATGGGGGGGCCGGGGGATAAGTGACCCACTGAGGCCCATTAGCTCTGGTGCTAAAGAGCTCAATCGTTGTCATCAGCGAGACAAGAGCCCATTGTCTTCCGCCTCTCCTCTGAAGAACACCGCCGGTTCAACTCCTTTGATTTCGTTCTCTCTTTTTTTTTTTTTTTTTTCGGTAATGATTTCTCTTTGTTATCCCACCGTTGCTACCCACCTCCAAACAAAACCCAACCGCGTCCTCCAATCAGCCATTTCAACACCTTGTGTCTCCGTCTTGACTCACGGCTTAGCGCCGGGCGCGTTGAACCGATTTACCAGCGGTTCTGCTTTTTTTTTTCTCCTTTTCCAAAGATAGAACAATGAGTAAGACCCAGATGATCAGATGTTTGTTCCGCAGATGTTGGAATGTCTTGCAGGAGGCGTGGGGGACGTTTGTGTGGCGCCACGTAGCGTGGGGAGGCGACTACTCCTGGATGTGACCGCACAAGTGCTCCGACACCTGAGGAGCGGCTGAGCTGAGACGGTTCCAACAGCCAATGCGGTTACTATAACAGGCTTAAGGTTCGGTGCCATGATGGCTCAGAAATTAGCTCTGTTGCCTTCTGGGTTTTTGCCCGACTGGGGCCTTTCTGTGTGGAGTTTGCGTGTTCTTCCTGTGCTCATGTGGGTTTCCGCATATTAGGGTTAGGGACACTCAGGCATTGGCCCTAGAGTTGGAGTTGGTCCCTAGAATGCAGATGACCAACACCCCTACCGGGTTCAATAAAGTTGGGAAGTCTCTTGGGAACGTAGTGCCCTCTACAGTTCAGGGAGGGCCATATCCAACTGCGGCCTGGCTGCTATTTAAAAAAACAGGCTCCACTTGGTGTGTTCACGGTTTATAACCTCCCTGTATATCATGGGACCGAGCCGGGGGGGGGTCAGTGCAGCCCGGTCCGGAAGGCACGGCCAGGGAGTTTGAGGTGGGCAAACGGGCCACGAACCAAAGAAAGAAAAAAAAATTTAAATGAAAACCCTCCATCCTCTCTGTTTTGCTCTCAGCGCTCGAGCCGACCTTCCCCGTCTCTGTGGGAGGGAGCTTGTTGATTCAACCAAAAAAAAAAAAAACAGCCCCTCGGTTTACCTCAGCGCCGAACGAGGCGCCTCACCTTGAGACTACATTCTTGAGCTTTCTTTCTTTCCTTCTTTCCTTCCTTCTTTCTTTCTTTCCTTCTTTCTTTCTTTCTGTCTGTCTTTTTGTTTTTCTTTTTTGGAATGGCACCACTTTTTGTTTGAGTGCGGTTCCCGTTGCCGTTTCTTCCCTGGCTTCCCTAAGAACATGGCAGCAGCCAGCGCCACAGCGGCAGACCGTGTGACGGCGGGCGCTGCGCTCTTTGAGGATGCCTGTGGTATTATTTTATCCCCCCCCCTTTTTTTTTTTTCCATCTTCTTCTTCTCCTTCTTCTTGTACCGCAGCCTGCCTGACTGTGTGTTGTGAATGAGATAAGTGCTGTAGTTTAGTGTGGGAGCATGTACCACCGCTAAATATAGAGACAGAAGTCTTGGTGGACGGGGGGGGGTTGGAAGTGTTGCCTAACAGGAGTCAGCCTCTTGTCTAATCACACACGCACACACGCACACACACACACCCACACACACACACACACACACACGATACATGAGGCTGGGGGCCTTACACGGGGCCCTTACAGGTCAGTTGAGTGAGATGACTGGCTGAGAGAGACACAATGGAAGTGAGTGAGAGAAGATCTGTCTCTTTAAAAGGCAAACTCAGGAAAAGTGTTTTGGTTGGACATTCCACACACACACACACACACACACATGCACGCACGCACACACACACACACACACACACACACACACACACACACACACACACACACACACACACACACACACACACACACACACACACACACACACCTTCTGATACAGCGACGTGGGCCCTGCCTGGACAATGTGTGTCGGGTTTCCTCCAGATGTTCCTGTGGGTCGTGAATCAACATAAGCGTTCACCTCTGGCTGTAATGTGCTTGTCCGCGAGCCGCGCTCCTCTGCCGCCGCGTTCTGAGGCTCCGTTATTAAGCGAGTCAGTCACACCTCGGGCGAGGGAGGGGGGAGGGCGGGGGGTGAGATCTTCAAAGAAGAGAGGACCCCCAACCCATACACACACACACACACACGCACACCACCGCCTTGAATGTCTGGTCAGCCCTGGTGCAGTAAATACCTTAGCGAGCGATCCGCCGCCGCTGCACGTGGGACAGGAATTTTTCTGTTTGGGTTTGCTGTGTAATTGTCCGGGAAAAAAAAAATAAAACCCTGAAAATGTTTTAAAAATGTCTTCACTTTGCATTCACCACATTTTCAATCTCAGATGCAAAAAGAATGATAGATGAAAAGCAAGAAAAAAATGTGGATGAATAGAATCAATCTACTAACCAAAATGGGCCAAAAATGTGAAATGTTAATGTTAAAAATGTCTTGAATTTCTTCTGAAAAATGAGCAATCTTTAAATGCAAAATAAGAAAAAAGTAAATGTATTTTTGTCAACGGAAAAAATGTGTAATTGCAGTCCTTTCGTTTTGATAAGATGCACTCAAAGTGTTGGTAAAACTACATGACAAAAAATTATATTTGCGAATATCTAACTGAAACACCTCAACATAAACACCGTTAAAAGCAGAAGGATAGTATTAACGGTGGAACAGAGAACCCCCACCACCACCACCACCACCCCCTTCACCCCTATTCTGCTGCCTTGTCATTGATTCAGCCTGGCAGGTGTCATAACAAGGCCCCCGATGGGCCCTCCGTGAGCAGAGGTGCTCAGCTTGGGGCCGCCTTTAAAGAGGCGCCGTGTCTGAACTCACGCGCGGTCCGCCTGCGTTCAATTCAAGCGGTTTTATGAATCGTTTCGGGGATCCGCCGGATCATGTTCCGACCTGGTGGATTCACGACGCCTCCGCGCTGTACGCGGACTTTGACTGCAATGAAGACGATGGCGCGCCCGGTACTACTGTACTGTATGTTTCACCTGCATCAATTTTGTAGCTATAGCCTATTACCCAGATCCGTGGAGGGGCGGCGTGGGCTGTGGTCGTCATGCACGTGGGAGGGCGCCGCGGTGGCGGCCCCGCGTTCGTAGCCCGTGGCCACTCGACTTGCCGCACGCTATTTTCTCAGGTGCATCTTACATTGGGAGGTAAAACAACAGTTGGAGAGCTCAGTCTTTGACCGTTACTCTGCCTCTTCCTCTAACCTCTCTCGCTCTCTCTCTCTCTCTCTCTCTCCCTCGCTCTTTCTCTCTCTCTGCATGTGCAGGAGTCGTCCGTTCGCAGTGTGTTGCAGGGCGCTATAGCACTAATGAGGCCAGCTGTCCAAACGCTCGGCCGGTCATCCAGAATGGGACCCCTCGGCTTTTGTGCAGTGTGTTCCCTGCTTTGTTTTGGGGTTTTTCCGCGAGGTGTAACATGTCATGTCGGAACACACACACACACACACACACACAGACACACACACACACACACACACACACACACACACACACACACACACACACACACACACACACACATACAAGGTACCTAACCGCTCACCATTTGGCACAGGGAGACGCTTCCCGCTGAGCCACCCCACACCCTCCCACCACCTCACTGTCGCTCTGTGGCTTCCCCAGTTTTATGGCCCTCCGCTGTTGTTCCAAAGGCACCATTGATTTTTTTTTCAACCCCCCCTTCCCTCTCCCCTCCCCTGCTTTTCACTTTATAGTCGATCATTTTCTCTGACACCACCGCCGGGCGGGGCCTGTGTGCGCATACGTGCGCGCGTGCGTGTGTGTGTGTGTGTGTGTGTGTGTGTGTGTGTGTGTGTGTGTGTGTGCGCGCATCGCCTCTGCATAATGCTGACCTCAGCTCCACACCTGAGTGGCTGCAGCACCAAAACTGCCTCCCCACGCCTCTGGGAGCCTCCGACACGAAACCTATCCCGGGGCTGACAGGGCGCCACTCCCTGATTCCGCTGCAAAAGTAACTGTGGGGAATATCAATACATCACCTGGCCGGTAACAGAGAGGAGAGCGCGTGAGAGAGAGAGAGAGAGAAGGGGGCGATCGCACCCATACAGTCGCGGTTCTCAGAGCGACGTACAGCACACGCATAACAAATACTCGCATTGTGAATAAATGCGATGGAATCGATTCGAGAGTCAGCGAGGCCATTCAGATTGTCCAAAAATAAAATTGCCATTACTTAAGTCAATTGATTTTCCGAGGCTGGGGGGGGGGGGGGGGGTTAAGCGAGGAAAGTCGGCATGAAACGGAGAAGAGGGCGAGGAAAAAAGAAAAAAAACCCTTTCTCAAGCCTTTCTCAAACTTAACATTTTTCTTAAATCCTGCGGGACTTTTGGCTGACGCCTCACCAAACAGCGCCGCTCCAGCTCGACCTCCGACCTCCCCCTCATCTCCTCTCTCCACCAGCAACACCTCCGCCCCCCCCCCCCCGCCCCCGCCCCCGCCCCCCGTCTCTTGCTTCCCACCCACACACGCCAGCTCCCAAACGGCCTCGCGCTACGCTTGAACTCACACTCCGTGTTGGTGCGTGTGCGTGTGTGTGTGTGTGTGTGTACCAACCGGCTGCAGAGTCCCGCGAAAAACTGCGAAACGCAGAGATATAGAAGAAGAAAGAAGTAAAAAAAAAAAAAAAAAACAACAATTCAGATTGATTGAAACATTGCGTTTTGCCATCTCCCACTGTGGAGAGAGGTGGGTGGGGGTGAGATAGAAATAGATAGATGAGAGAGATGGAGTAGAAGGTACGCGGTAGAGAGCATATGTTTGTGTGTGTGTGTGCGCGCCCGTGTGTGAGTGCGTGTGTGTGCGTGTGCGCGCGCTGTGGAGGAACGCAAAAGGTTGCTGGAATGCCTGGCACTGGGGGCCGACGGAGCCGCTCTCGCCGGGGAATCGATTTGGCCTTCGAGAGGACCTGTAGCGGGGGTGGGAAACAGCGCCCCCCGCCCCCCCTAAAGTGGGAGGAGACGCCACAGGTGAAACGTACACCGAGATGGAGGAAACGGAAGACTAAATGAGAAAAGGAACACACTCACATACACACGCACACTCTCACACTCACACTCGCACACACACACACACACACACACACACACACACACACACACACACACACACACCTGGAGCAGGAGGTCGGTCAGGGAAATTTACTCCACATAATAACCCTCTCCGTGGGTTGTCTGTGCGAGTCTCCTGGCTCCTCCAGCCCATAACACAGCCGGCCAGGTCAACTCCACTCCCACACACACACACACACACAATCCAATCTCTGAGATCATTATATAGCAGTGTGAGGAAGTGTGTCTGTATGTGTGTGTGTGTGTGTGTGTGTGTGTGTGTGTGTGTGTGTGTGTGTGTGTGTGTGTGTGTGTATGTTTTGTCTCTACTCTACGTGTGTGTGAGCTACAGCGTTGTGTTACTTTGCGGCTTGTTGGCGCTGTGGTGCAGAATCGTAGGTGCCCGTACTAAAGGCCGGGCAATAAAGGCACCTTCTCCTTTATTGTTTTGAGGAATCGCCCGGAAATGACGACGCGTCTCTCGTCGGAAAGATCGATGACGACGAAAAGGCGCGGCTTAGAAAAAGTAGTTTTGCTCCGAGAACACACGTCGCGCCATAGTCCGATGTCTCGATTCTTCGACATGCGAATTCCGGATAGCGGATATTTGGCGGATATACTCCTCGTGATCCCCATATCCCCACCAACGCTGTTAAGAGATGTCATAACGGAAGGTGTCACGGTCATCAGCCCGGACGGCACCCTGTAATAGGTTTGACATTTAAAACCATGCAGTCTGTATATTCAGCCTCTCTGACTTGTGCCCTCTGGCGTTTCCAGCGCTTTCCTCCCTGCCTGCTCTCTGCCCGCTGCATCATGCAATCCCAGTGTTCGTTTTCAATGAATATAATTAGGGCTTATGTTGATATTGCAATATACAAAGGCCGCGATACCTGCATCGCTGAGGCTCTTTACCGCAAAAGCGGGATGCGACAAGGGGGTTTTTTTTGGGCGGGGGGGGGAATATGTATTTTGTAATGCATATCAAAAATAGATGAAATGGTGAAGGGTTCGGCCGTGATGTCTCACTGATGTGATATTCAGTGGGAGCCTATAGCACAGACCACAATTTGGTCTTGATGATGAGAGGGCTATGTGTTAATGTGTATACAATTTATTGGCAGTTGGCGGAACAGACTTGTATAATCCCATGAAAATAAGAACTGTGATTTTTGTTGCTTTCTCCTACAGGCTTGGAAGAGGGTGAGGGGAGGGGTGTTGGGTCAGTTGCAGTCCGCCACCTCACCGCTAGACGCCACTAAATCTTACACCCTGCTCCTTTCAGACACGTGAAAGTGTTGTATGTGATAACATGTCACTCCTATGAATAACTATCCAATCGTTTCATCCAAATCGCTGTGCAGCCCTAGTGTTTCAGATCCGCCCTCGGTTTGACACGCCACGGCGAACCACTCGTCTTACGTCAACCTCCCCTTCTCTCCCCGTGCAGTGTCTAACTACGGCAACGTGGTTGAGGCCGGCTCGGACTCTGACGATGAGGACAAGCTGCACATCGTGGAGGAAGAGGGCAGTTTGCCGGACGGGGCCGACTTTGACAGCGCCCTGCCCGACGACGGGGGCCGCCGCTGGGACCCAGGTGAGGTCACCGGAGGTTCTGCCGCCTCGCTTCCTCCGCGCGTTTCCTGGCGAGCCGGTAGGTGGAGTCGGCAAAAGGTGGCCCTGAGTATCCTCAGGCTCCCCTGAATGCAGAAATCCCCTCATGCCACCTTTTGTCATGCGTTTTTATTCTCATCAGAAGATCGATTGTCTAGGCGACCTCAGTCAAAGTGGCTTCTCACAGTCACCTCCGGAGGGGCAGGCGGGCTCGGTTAAGGAACGCCCCGGTCGGCATCTGTGGGCAAGAGCCCTCGAAGCGGGCGAGCTTTGTCTCATTGTGATAGACCGAGTGTGAGGAAACAGGTACTACACACAGTGGACTTCTAACTGAGGCAGGAAACGCGGCGTCGCACGAGGACAATGCCAACGGCAGACCTTCAAACGCGCAGAAAAAAACACCGCCTGCGACCAGGGGCGAGAGCGGTGGCACTCATGGCGGCCATCAGAGGATCAGAGGTGGGGAGGGGTGGGTTGGGGGTTGGGGGTTTGGATGTTCTGAACTCACCGTTACCTCAGCCCCGTGTGGAAGTGACATCAGCAGCCGCCCCCCTCCCCCCTACAGGAAAAGCTGATGTCACACCCCCCTTGAAACACAATTGAAGGTGTTGAAGGATGACCTGGTCCAAAGGCCAGTTGGCCTGCTCCACTGACCTCACGTTGAGTGAGTGTGTGTGTGTGTACGGACATATATTTGCGTGTGTACGTGAGCGTACATACAGTATGTGCTCTTATATGTGTGTGTGTGTGTGCATAGCTCTTGGTCCGGGGCCCGTGCCAAGTACAGCATGTGCGACATGTGACGAGGCCCACATGTAATGTAACAGGACACGTTGACTCGATGTGTCAGCCACGGGCGTGTTTATTTTGGGGCGTCGCTGTCGATGGGTTTGGCTCGGGGGCTCTCGTCGGTGAGAGATGTGTTAGGGTAAGGGGGCGGGTGGCGGGGAGAGGTTGCGCGTCGCGAGACGAGTGCCAAAAGCCGAGACCGGAATTAACGTATATTAACCACCCTACCGCCGATTCCAAAAGCCGTTACCCGGCGGCAGATTGACTTTGGCCTGGATCTCCTTGAACTTGAAACATTTCAGCTTGCAGGGTTTCGATATTTCCTTTTTTGCTTTCGGGCCTTTCACGTCAGCAATGATTCAGTCCACAGAGTTGTGCCGATCCGTGCCGATACCCTACCGCACGAAGGCCATAAGTAATGGCTTCCTAACCCTGCCTTCTACTTTGGCCTCTTCATCTTCACCCTATCGTTCGTCCCTCAACCGGCGCACCTCTCATCAGTCTGTCCTCTCGCACCCTGTTTTTATCCGCCGCCGCCGCTGCCACCACCCGACCACCCCCACCCTCAAGTACAGCCTGGGAATAGCGTCCAACACCCGCTAATCTTTCTCCCTGCTTATATTTCACCCTCCCTCATGCAGCCTCACCTCCCCTACCCTTCTCACCCTACCCGTCTGGAGGAGTTCACTCCGATAGGGTTTCCTCAAGCGAGTCCCAGGGTCAGCCAGGTCTATCCTTGAAGTCCCTTCCGTCCTCCAATAATAATGAAGCCAGTCCGTCGCTAAAAGACAACCTAACTAAAATGAGACGAGGCTTTTAAGTACGTTTGAAGAAGAGATCGGCTCGGCCAGCCTTATGACCTCGGACGGAACCTGGAGCCACGTACCCGAGGGAATAAGGACCCCAGGCTCGTATGGGGTGGTCCGGAAGAGCTCTGAAATATAATGTCTCGGACCTGACGTACTTGCGCACATTTTTCACAAGGGACGGATTTTTTTCGGAGAGAGGAGGGCGCACCTACATTCCTGCACGGTGTACGTCACCTCGTGAGGTCAAACGTGGCCGACCTCCTCGGCGGGATGAATGTGCAAGAACGTCCGTATATCTGTCGGGGCCAGCTGGGGTGGGGGGGGGTGGGTTTGTTCAGCCTTTGACTCGGGAGACAACTCGCATTTATTCTCCCGACGCCACTTCCTGTTGTTAATAGACAACAGCACAACACGACTGGCGGGGCATAGAACTAGCAACCCTCCCTGCCCAGATGGACGCTCAGAGAGAGAGAGGGGGGGTGGGGAGAGGGAGGATAGTACCTCCTGGACTGGTCAAGATGCACGTCCACAGGAAGCTGCAGGGTCCGAGGTCAGCCGGGTCAGGAAGAGCGTGATGGGATTGTGCGCTTATCAGGTTACAGGGGTGTAGACGGCCGAGAAAGGGGAAGAGGAGGGGAGACAGGAAGAAGAGGCGAGGGACCGTCAGGTCCGGAGACTTAAAAAAAAAAAAGAGGAAAAAAACAAAAGAAAAATAGTAAAAAAAAAAAAGAAAAGATCCTTAAAACTTTTTCAATCGCTAAACAAACCTCGACAGAATTTCCCGCCGCGTCCTCCTTTTTCTGCCTCGTCGGGTGGATTTGCCGCACGTGCAGCGATGCGTTCATGTCCCCGCATCAGCATGAAAAAACAAAACCTCAAAGCCCCTCCCTGCAAAGAAAACAGCAGCCTGTGTGATGTTTCACCTCGGGGCAGGAGCCCGATAACACTGATCCCAGGAAGAGAGACAGCGAGAGAGAGAGAGGGGGGCAAAACCCCTCCCCCGTCTCTCTCTCCCTCTCTCTCTCTCTCTTCCACATCGACACACGCGCACACACACACGTAGGGACAACTTGTCACATCTCTAAAACACCGTGGACCCCCAAGCGGGACCCCCACCTCACACCTACGCTTGACATTTCTCTAGCCTGGAGGTGCGTGTTGCCCATGTGGCGTAAAATCGCAAATCCCACGACCTTAAAATCTGTTGTCGTTTTCCTTTTCTTTCTTTCTTTCAGTTTTTTTGATGAATCGTGTAAATATTTCAAAAGCGATTCGGTTACGGCTCGTTGACAAAAGGAGAAGAGGGGCTTTGGGAGAGGCTCCGGTGCGAGGCCGACTTGTGAGAAGCAGGGGTGTGATTGGTGTAAAGAGGGCGCTAATGTGAGCGTTTGTGCCCCCCGTCCTCCTCCTCCTCCTCCTCCTCCTCCCTGCTCCTCCCTGCTCCTCCCTGCTCCTCCCTGCTCCTCCCTGCTCCTTCCTTTTTATCTTGTTTTGGAAGATAACTCGATTTTATTGCGTATCGCCTTTCAGAGGTATCACATCGCCGTGACGATGTGTGTGTGTTGTGTGTCGATACTCGCTCACACTCACCCCACGCTCGAAGAACGGCTGCAAAAAACGGTACGAAAAATATTTCGAGCTTTTATTTGAATTCCGCAGCTTTCCCCGGGTCGCTTTTGGATTTTGGATTCACGAGCCGATGATGGGATGAACGCACACACACACACACACACACACACACACACACACAAACACACACACACACACACACACACACACACACACACACACACACACACACACACACACACACACACACACATCCCTCTTCAGCTTTCTTCCCCCTCATAGGATCACTCAGCGGTGGGTGGTTACAAGAAAAATAAGGCTCTTTAATAACCATAGCAACAAACGACTGTCAGGTCTCAGGCGTCCGTGCATCGGTGTATGCACGTGTATTCACTCAAACAGTCAGACAAAAACACACACACACACACACACACACACACAACACACACGCTCCCACGCCGTTGGCTTGGTTTTAGCAATTTTGCAAAGGTTTGGCCGAGAGGGAACCTGGGGTGGGGTTGTGTTTGAGGAGTTCTGGTATTCACTGGACCTGGGTGAGTCACGGAGAACCTACGCAATGCTCCGGTCTATGGGGGGGTGGCGGGCTGGAGCACAGCTGGCCCCCCGGACCCTCCTCACACACACACACACACACACACACACACACACACACACACACACACACATGTCCTGGCGTCATTCACGAACCACAACACCAAAATAAACTCCCTCGGTTATCCCTCCCCCTCTCATCGCTCGGTCCCCGGAGGTCCGGGCAGCGGCGTCAACGCGGCCAGAGAAGACGGCGACGCGTCTGGTCGACTCCCCACGGCACGCGGCGGCTCCGGTTCCGCACTCCCGCATTAGAGAATTCAGCCCGGAGAGAGCAGAGGCAGGAAGTGGGGGGGGGGAGGTTTTCGTATCGGCGCTGTAGCCCTCCTCTGGTTACGTTTCCCGGAAGCCCAGGCTCAGGTAATGTGCGCTCGTGAGACTGAGCCGGAGCGACGCGCGAGGAGAGGAGAGGGTGAGTAAGAAGGGGGGAAAACTCCCTCCACGTTTTTCTTTCCCGCTCCCTCTGCACGAGGATGCAAAAACGATTTAAAACGCTCACGTAAGCATGATGCCAGGCCAGTAGTAGAGGGGGAAAATATGTCAGACACGTCAAACTTGACGTCAGACACCACCAGCAAAACATGAGGAGCAGGCCTATTGAGCTCCTTCATCATATCCGTGCACAACGTGGTGGACGTGACTCCTGAGGTTGGAGAGACTCGGGAAACAACGCGACGGTCATCCCCGTTGGTTCCCGACACGAGTCTGCGGTGCCGACGTCAGCGCTTTTCGTCCACGCGAATAAATGGAGTTTTGAAAGATGTCCGCCCTGCAAGGTCTTTTTTCTAAAAGCCTTGTTTCCGCCCGAGCCTAAACGCCGTTCTGGCGTGGACGGGAGGCCGAAACGCAGAGAAAACGATACGTGCGGACGAGGCCCGAGAGAGCAAGTACAAGTGTGCTTCATATGCATGTATGCCAAACGGTGTGTGTGTGTGTGTGTGTGTGTGTGTGTGTTTGTGTGTGTGTGTGTGTGTGTGTGTGTGTGGGTAGTGACTGAATGAGAGAGAGAGAGAGAGAGAGAGAGAGAGAAAGAGAGGGAGTGCCTGTGCCGTATCCATCCGCCGTGATTCAACGGTACCATCCTCCTCTTAATTATCGCCGTGAGCACCTTACCTAACGGGGTGAACGGCGTCGCGCCATTCAGAGCTTCACAAAGCGCTCCTACGGCGGCCGTGTCCTTTCATGCAAATGGGTTTTGCCGCGCTATTGCCGAGCCGCCGCACCATTCAGGTTTTCCTTATATATTATTCTTCTCACCTCTCCTCCTCGCCACCGCCAAACGTTTCTCCCGAGGGGGATTATGTCATGACCAGGGTCCCGACACAATAACATTCAGAGTCCTTATGCATCGTAATACACTCAAGTATTGGGATGCGATACCGCAATATACAGTATATGCAATACATTATTCATTCCTTTCTCATTTGACTGCGGTCAAAAGTTCAAAACGCATATCTCTCCTCCGTTTTGGTTTTTGATAAATTCACAAGTAATTGAATTAGTTCATCCTGTCTCCATTTAAGGTTAGGGTTCATTATATTATAATGACAAAATTCCAAATAGAATTAAGGAGTTTTTCTTTAAGATGGTGCACATATTCTGTCCTGCCTATTTAGTGTATATACACTGTGTGTGTGTGTGTATGTGTGTGTGTATACTGTATATATATATGTGTGTATATATAAATATATATGTGTGTGTGTGTGTGTGTGTGTGTGTGTGTGTGTGTGTGTGTGTGTGTGTGTGTGTGTGTGTGTGTGTGTGTGTGAGTGTATATATATATATATATTTACACACATACACACACACACACACACACACACACACACACACACACACACACACACACACACACACACACACACACACACACACACCATATGATATAGACAGGTAATGGGCAAATTCCTTTACTCATTCAGGCAATAAAAATCTGTATGTCTGTCTGTCAGTGGTGCAAGAACTACGTAGGCCTTTTAATGAAGTAATTAAGTACCTATACCCTGACATAAAATAACTACAGTGCAGCGGTGTGCACAGAGCATTTTAGGGGCAGGTGCTAGTAATGAATCCAGATGACATACTATAGGTACATTTTCTCTGTTGTGTTGTAGGTATGGACTAAAATAAAAACTCTGCGAGTGTCAAGCCCAGCAGCCTGTGAGGATTCCATTCACGTAAAGAGTCAAACCTCTAAAATAAGAGCCAAACTTTTCATCACGGGAGTCCCCACAATACAGGTCCGTGTTTCCTCCCCTCCGCCCACCACGTCAGTACCGTCTCTCCGGGAACAGAATCCACACCGGTTCGCCCCTCGCGCACGAGGCTCCAGGCAGTCGCCTCACTATGCCATATGGAAAGACCGCCTTCGGGGTCAGAATATCGATGCAAGGAATATCTACCACCTGCGATCTGGTCCAACTGCGGAGTAATCAAATGTGTCCCCTCGTTCTTCTTGTCCTTGTTCGTTCAGTGAGGGAGGAGGGCACGTCGGACGGCGAGGATGACGTCAGCGCCGACGCCCTGGTGGAGGAGATGCTGCAGCAGGGCGACACGGCCGTCATCTACCCCGAGGCCCCCGAGGACGAGCCGCCACGCCAGGGGACCCCCGACGCCAGCGGCCAGGATGAGAACGGTACCGTCGCACACACGGGCGCGCACGCACACGCACACCGAACACACACGCACACGCACACACACACACACACACACATACACATACAAAAAAAACGAGTCGTAAAACTCCAAAAATAGTTGGCTACTTAAAGAACTGTTTCTGTTCCTTCTTCTTTGGCTATTTGTGTACTTTTGGCTTTCTCAAATGTTTCTCATCCTCACAAACACAAATTCCTCATTTATGAAAATGTACTTGGACGAATAATACGATTTTGATTCAGATTAAATATTGGACAGAATGAAAAAAATAACGTTATCAACCGGTGAAAGAGTTTTCAAAATTGGTTTCTGGAACAATGAAATATGAATATGTTTTTATTTACGTTTTTTGTTCCTAGCGAAATTAAGTGTGTTTCCATAAATTAGCATTTTTTTTATAGGTTAAGGTTTTTTTTTTAATAAAATAAAATAAAGATATAAAAATAAACAAACTACTAAATACTAAATAACATTATTAACTGGTATAGAGATTCCAAAGTAACAATTCTGTTCTGGAAATATGAAATATGAGTAATTTTTGTATTCAGCCACAACATTAAAACCACTTATCTCGTTCCAACGGCACCTGTCAAGGGCTGGGATATATTAGGCAGCAAGTGATCAGTCAGTTCTTGAAGTTGATGTGTTGGAAGCAGGAAAAATGGGCAAGCGTAAGGATCTGAGCCACTTTGACTTGAGAGTGAGAGTAAAGTCTAGACCGTCTGGTCTGATCCCACTGTAGCACAAATTGCTTAAAAAAGTTCATGCTGCTGTGATGGAAAGGTGTCAGAACACACAGTGCATCACAGCTTGCTGTGTATGGGGCAGTGTAGCTGCAGACCGGTCAGAGTGTCTATGCTGACCCCTGTCCACTGCTGAAAGCTCCTACAATGGGCAGGCGAGCGTCAGAACTGGACCATAGAGCAATGGAAGAAGGTGGCCTGGTCTGATGAATCACGTTTTCTTTTACATCACGTGGATGACTGGGTGTGTGTGTGTGTGTGTGTGTGTGTGTGTGTGTGTGTGTGTGTGTGTGTGTGTGTGTGTGTGTGTGTGTGTGTGTGTGTGTGTGTGTGTGTGTGTGTGTGTGTGTGTGTGTGTGTGTGTGTCGTTTCCCTGGGGAAGAGATGGCACCAGGATGCACTATAAGAAGAAGGCAAGCCGGCAGAGGCGGAGTGATGCTCTGGGCAATGTTCTGCTGGGAAACCTTGGGTCCTGGTATTCATGTGGATGTTACTTTGAAACGTAGCACCTACCTAAACATTGTTAGGCGGGTCAGAGCTGTTTTGGCAGCATAAGGGGGACCAGCACAATATAAGGCAGGTGGTTTTAATGATATGGCCAATCCGTGTGTGTGTGTGTGTGTGTGTGTGTGTATATATATATACTGTATATTAAAACTATATAGTAATAACATATATTATAATATGTAATATAATTATACATATATAAATTAATCTGGGTAATATATTCTTCTGTACCGCCCTCGCAGCCCAATAGACTATTCATGTCCCTTTTAAAGTAAAAGTTCCTCACTTGAATGGGAGCTTCTACTAATAATATACTAATGCACACGCCACCGATTTCACCAGTAATTACATCCTTCCCACCTAGAAGAACAACCCCCCCCCCCCCTTCCCTCCCACATACCCAAAACTCTCGCCTCAGGTGTTAACTCCAGCTCCATTAACTTGCTGCTCTCTTGTCATTCCACACACACACACAGGTGTACACGGCAATTTGTTAAGTGCCACGCACTCCAGGGGGCTCTTTACGGCTCACCGTGTTTTTGCTGTGTTTTTTTTTTTTGTTGTTTTTTTACCTGCTGCTGTCACATAAATGTGGGGGGTGGGAGTGGGGGGGGGTGTAATAGGGGCAGTCCAGCAACACCTGAGTAGATTTGTCACGTCTGTGCGAGCTGTGACTCACCGCTACCTGGCCGGCTAATGTGCTAATGTGTGTGTGTGTGTGTGTGTGTGTGTGCGTTCTCATCGCCGGGCGGCCCACACCTGGGGCGGACTTAATACATCACCTGTTAACAAGGTAATGTGTTACCTGTGTGGGAGAACAGGCCGGCTGGCATTTTGGATTTCGGAGATCGCCATCGATGCCATGGCTGGTTTTGTTTAAGGTCCCATGTGAGGCTTTAGTTTCCATTATTTTCTATTTATTTATTTTTTTCGATTGTCTCTATTTTTTTCCTCAAGACTTCATTACGACACCCGAGCAGCCGTGGGGTCTTATCAGTATAAGAATGAGAATGAGAATGAAAATGAGTTTATTTTCATTATTATGAGGAACTTGTCCTGGTGGGGATTTGTGCGTTTCACCACAGACAATTAGCATTAAAAAATAAAGTTGAACAGTCTGAAAAATAAGAAAAGGAATAAAATAAAATATAATAAAATAAACAAAGTAAATAATGAATATGAATAAAATATGAATAAACAAACAAAAATAAATTATATATATTTGAAATATCCAAATACACAAAAATGGACCAAAAGTACACAACAGAAATAGCCAAATGGATTAAAATAAAATAAAATAAAGCAGACAAATATACACAATGGAAAATATACAATATACAGAATATACAAATGCCATTCTATGCGTTTTGGCACACGTTTTGGGAAGACCGTGGTTTCAACAGGAAGCACATGTCAGTAGGTCCGTATGGCCTGCGGCTTTCCCACAGACAGGAAAAGTGTTTTCACTGCGGTCTGTTAAGCTGCTTCTACCCATTTGGTTACCTGTGGGAAGGGATAGAGGGGGGCTTAGGTTTACCTGCGAGGGGAGGATCTCACATCGATCAGCGAAATAACAGAGGAGTGTTACTTTGGCTGAGCGACATCAAAGAGCACCCTTCCCTGGTGACGCTCAACCTCCACCTCTTTCCCTCTCGTGTTCATCATCGCCCCCCCACCTGGGCTTCTTTCCACCGCAGGGACCCCCGATGCCTTCTCCCAGCTGCTCACCTGCCCCTACTGCTCGCGCGGCTACAAGCGCTACAGCTCACTGAAGGAGCACATCAAGTACCGGCACGAGAAGAGCGAGGACAACTTCAGCTGCTCCCAGTGCAGCTACACCTTCGCCTACCGCACGCAGCTGGAGAGACACATGACGGTCCACAAGGCCGGCCGCGACCAGGTATGTGCAAACGCACGCACGCACGCACGCGCCTCGCCCGGTCGTCGGTTGAGCTGGAAATTTGTGTTTTCACTGTAAATGAAATGTAAAAATGTTTTCTATCAATCTAACTGATTTACTGGGAGAGTCGACATGATTCTTTCATCAGAGTAGCTCAAAACAAGGAGTAAATGATTTCTAAATCCAAATCTAGAAACAAAATAAAATAAAAAAAAATGTGGAAAAATATCCTTAAAATAAGGAAAGAATTGCATTTTTTTATTTTTGTTTCTAGAATGGAGAGCATGGAATGGCTGCTTTTCTGGGTTTTTTTTATTGACTTCGGTTAAAGGAATCCCTAGAATTTGCCTTTTTTTTTTGGAGAAATTGTTTTCTGATGTATTTTCTCAAAGCTAACCAAATGTAATTATACACCAAATTCTAGTGTGTAAAAATAATAATACTAATAATAATAATAATAATAATAATAAATAATAATAATAATAATAATTATTATTATTATAATAATTATAATAATAAATAATAATAATTATAATAATAATAATAATAAGATCTAAGGTTTATTTTCACCATTTATACCATATATACTTCAGCTGTTACTGTGAAAGGCGAGGGCAAACTTGCTTCCAGAACCTGATCAAAAATAAACAAAAAGCTGAACTTTTGCCCTGAATTGATTAGTGACGTTGCAGTGTGAATTGGCGCGCGGTTCAAAGGCCATGTTTTTTCTGTGTGACAACCCTTTTCTCTCTCTTTCTCTCCCTCTATCTCTTCGCTCTCCCTATTTGTCTTTGACAGAGACACGTCCCACAGGCCGGAGGCAACAGGAAATTTAAGTGTAACGGAGTGCGGCAAAGCCTTCAAATATAAGCACCACCTGAAAGAGCACCTACGCATACACAGCGGTGAGTGGACAGCCTTTAGTCACCATGGCAGCATGGTGTGTGCGTGTGCGTCTGTGTGTGCGTGTGTGTGTGTGTGTGTGTGTGTGTGTGTGTGTGTGTGTGTGTGTGTGTGTGTGTGTGTGTGTGTGTGTGTGTGTGTGTGTGTGTGTGTGTGTGTGTGTGTGTGTGTGTGTGTGTGTGATGTATCCAGCATCTGTTCCCGTGTGTGAGTTTGTCCGCTGGTATAATGGCTCTGGTAAACTTACTTATTCGGTTGATCTCTGCAAGTCTCTGTAGGCCACAGATGTTTTGGCGTCACACAAACAAATATTTATGTTATATTTATGTTTGGGCCAGATGTCTTTGCTTAGCCGCCCTTGATCGTGTTTCACTCCATTGTGTGCTCTTCCTTAATGTGCTATAATTGGGTTTCTTTTGGCATTATGGGACTCCAATTAGAGAGGGGCATTTCCCAGTGGTGCCGTTGCATCAGCATTTAGGCTTCATTGAAATGCATTAGAGCTCTTTCCTGCCTTATAGCTCATGCCCTGCGCTAATGGAAGTGTGTGTGTGTGTGTGTGTGTGTGTGTATTCTCTCTCTCTCCCTCTCTCTCTCTCTCTCGCCCTCTCTCTTTTCCCCACCTATCCCTCCCTCACACATTATTGTTTTTCTACAGGGGAGAAGCCCTACGAGTGCTCCAACTGCAAGAAGCGCTTCTCCCACTCGGGCTCCTACAGCTCCCACATCAGCAGCAAGAAGTGCATCAGTGTCATCTCAGTCAACGGCAGGCCGCGCTCGGGGAACGGCAAGTCCCAGAGCCAGTGTCCATCGCCGGCCCTGCCAGCCTCGCCCCCCTCCTCCCTCCGTACCCAGATCAGGGACAAGCTGGAGCACGGGAAGCCCCTGCAGGAGCAGCTGCCCCTCAACCAGATTAAGAGCGAGCCCACCGACTACGAGTACAAGCCGGCGGCCGTGGCCTCCCTCGGCAGTGGCGCCAACACTGCGGTCTTCAACGGGGGAGCCGCTGCTCCTCTGCAGGGCGCGGTGCAGGCGGTGGTCCTGCCCACTGTGGGGCTCGTGTCGCCCATCAGCATCAACCTGGCAGACCTCCAGAACATGCTCAAGATGGCGGTGGACGGCAACATGATACGACAGGTGCTCGACGGCAACGGCAAGGCCCAGGGGCAGCTGAATGCCGGAGCGCTGCACTCTCAACAGCAGCTCATCTCAGCTATCAGTCTGCCCATCGTCGGCCAGGATGGCAATGCCAAGATCATTATCAACTACAGCCTAGATGCCAGCCAGATCCAGGTCCAATCCCAGCTCGCAGCCCAGAACCTCAAGAAGGAGCCCCAATCCATAAGCCCAATCCAGGGCTCCTTTGGGATCTGCAAGGCTCAAAAGCTTCCGGAAGACCTCACCGTCAGAAGCCCCGGCGGCAAAGATTTGAAGGAGGGCGAGGAGGGGGGAAAGACCACTAAAACATGTCTCCTGTGTGATAACTGTCCGGGGGGATTGGAAGCACTCCACGCCCTCAAGCACTGCAAGAAGGACGGTCTCAGGCTCAACGGAAACGGCCTAGAGGAGTCTGCTATCACCGCCCTGCTGGCAGACGGGGGCCTTTACAATGAGCCCAAGAACCTTTTATCCCTGCTCAAGGCCTACTTCGCCCTGAACGCAGAGCCCAACAAGGATGAGCTGGCCAAGATCTCCGACTCGGTCAGCCTGCCCGCCCATGTGGTCAAGAAGTTGTTTGACAAAATGCAGGAGGGCCAGATATCCCTGGGGGCCCCGACACCTCCCTCAGAGGAAGAGGACGCCTGTGAATCTAACAGCGTGGTGTCTCTAGTCCCGGGGAGGGACATGGCCACTATTAGCCCCTCTGCCACCCAGGGCAGCCCCACAGAAGCCACCCCAGCGGAGCTCAACGGTTCCCACAGCTCACCAGCCTCCCCTCCACCACTAAACCTTACTGCCGACGGTCCCATCCAAGCCCAGCCACCCCAGAGCACTGAGGGACCCCTGGACTTGTCGCTGCCAAAGCCCACCCGAGAGGAGGCGGAGAGGGCGACAGCCAAAGCGCACCGCGGCTACGCCTCCGCTCCCTCCGGCTCCGCCCACCAGGACGAGCCACTGAACTTGACTTGCACAAAGAAGGAGGCGTCGCCACTCTCGGTTTCGGTTGCCGGGGGCCACGCCAGCCCCGGCCCACTGCACGTCAGCCAGCCAAGTGCCAACTCCATCAGCGTTATGACCACTCAACTCTCCACCCTGGTGGCTATCACGGAGCAGGGCCGCGTGCCGTGCCTGGGAGCACTTTCCACCAACACCAACAAACAGACTATCCTCATCCCACAGTTGGCCTACACCTACACCACTACAGCAAGCAGCCCTGCCGGCACCGAGACCGTCCACCTCAACGGAATCAAGGTGCCCCACCCTACTTAGTCTCCTTTTGAAACAATGTTTTGTGCAGTGAGGGGCGAATTCAGCAAGAATGGATGGCGCCCGCTATCTGCAACGTCATAGCATCTGATTTACAAAAGATATTGCACTAATGATATGACAGCGCAAACACGACCGTAAAGTTTCGCTGCTGGACGCAATTTACCCTTGTTTTGCGTCTGATTGCAGATCCGCAGAGTTGCACAGATTCAACACGCGATACTTTTAGATCAAAATTTACTTTGTATTTTAGGTTTATGTGCAGTGACTATTAAACATTTAAATATTATGAGTAAATCTAAAATAAAACAGTACTCTCCCCACATAGTTATTTTATTGCATGAATAAAATGTGCATATATTAACATTTTTACTTAATAAATTCTAGTTCTCACTGATTCTTAATATTACAATGTAAAAATTATGACAGTTAATTTAATATACAGTATATTACTCTACCATATAGTCAATTTTTTCAGTGCGGGCCAAACACCGTGGCCTTTCAGGTGCAGCGGCCCGGGCCGCTGCAGAGCTGTCCATTGGCCAACGCCTTTATTGTCCAATTTATTATTCAAAGCAACAAATTGCTTTGGAGTGCGTCTTGAAAACCACCATGGGCCGCTGCCCGTTCCGCTACCTTTGGATGCCGTGACAGTAATAAAATTTTTATTTCCTTTTGGTCTCCACTCAGTTACCACCAGCTCTGCAGAGGGTCATAACGTCACTCTAACTGCGTGTGGCTATTAGCGCCGGTGTTTGTGAATTGGGTGCTATTTGCAACGAGGCTCATTTGCATAGGAAGGGGCAAATTTTGCCCCGAATGTATGCATATTCCCTCATCTAAATACACAAGCAAATTGCATTGCTGCACCGAGACGCTATCTGCAAGGCAGCGAAGTTTGTGGCGCATTTCACCGTTTTCGGGTGCTTCGTGAATTCGACGGTTGCTTTTTCGTGTTGTTTGCGCGGGTTTGACGGCCGCAAAAGCTGCGCAATCCCTCTTGTGAATTTGCCCCTGAGTGTTTGTTTGTGCCCCGGCAGCACTGCGGGTTGACCGACATAAATCCAGTCAAGCTCCGTATTGATTTAGAGATAGGGGCCGATAGGAACTGAACCTCATTCAGAGATACGCAGGTAGCTGCGCTTAAATAGGCAAGGGAGTTTCAGAGCAGTCGAGCGGTTTTGTTTTTGTTTGTTTTGTTTTTTTGACATTTCAGTCAAAAGCATCACAGAGCGTCTCGAACAGCGCTCGTCACCTCATTTCCAAGACAAAAGCACCCGTCGCAGACTGTGACAGATCGGTTTCGTAGCCACCTGAGCTTTAATCAATAAGTCATATATAGAAATGTCAGCATTCAGCCCTTTGTAAAAATGATAGTGGCCTAATAGTTGCATCATGGCACAGACACCTAATCGCAGCGTCATGATGGATCCGGGTCCGGCCGAGGGGCTCGGATACGAGGCTGCCGCCGCGCCGCTCGGCCTCGTATTGATCCGCCAAAGGCTCGGCTCAAACGTCGCACATCTGCCGGTGCCCCATCGATTATTTCGTGGCTGTGTTGTGTCCTCGTCTTAAGTGGATTGGCACGGATAAGATAGATAGATAAAAGTGAGGAACTCGCCCGGCGCCTTTAGTTACATCCTGGCAGCTCTCCTCCTGCTGCATCGGCGAACGTATTCCCATCGGTCTAGACGCACGGGGAAAACTTGTCGGCGAGTACGTGAGTGAAACATTGGGGAGTGTTGTGGATTACTGGCTCATTCTGTTGAGTCACAGCTGTGATTTTTATTTATTTATTTTTTTTATTTTTTTTTTGTCGAGGGGTAAAAAGAAACAGATGGTTTTCGCTAACAGAACCTGTTGAGTAGACGCTGAGAATACACAGAGAGAGAGAGAATGAGTGGGATATGACATGGGCGTGCCAATAGCATCATTTCCTGCATGCAGGAAACACACACAAGCGCACACACACACACACACACACACACACACACACACACACACACACACACACACACACACACACACACACACACACACACACACACACACACACACACACACACACACACACACACACACACGCACAGGTGATTCACCGGTTGCACTTTTTATTTCAACACGTTACCGCACTGAGGTTTTAAACCCCGCGTTCTCGTCGTTGCCCAACAGGAGGAGAGGCACGACACGGGGTCGGAGGGAGCGCCCGCCACGGACGAGCAGAACGACTCGGACTCGGGCCCGCCGCGGAAGAAGATGAAGAAGACGGAGGGCGGCATGTACGCGTGCGACCTGTGCGACAAGATCTTCCAGAAGAGCAGCTCCCTGCTGCGGCACAAATACGAGCACACAGGTAACAACCCCCCCATCCCCCCCGCCACATTTTTATTTTTTTTTTGGTCTTCATTTCGGATCTCTGAGAACTCCACGTCCGCAACGCCTCGCATCTGATCATTCATCGCTGAGCCCCTGGGATGATGACTCAGAAAACCAAGTGCAGGGGAATTTCCAACCATCACACAAACACACACACACACATTGCAGCAGCACAGGGTGGACTCCTCCATTCCAGTAGGTATTGCTCAACCTATTACCTTCTCCCTGGATGTTGCAACAACCCAGCTCTGCTAGCGATTTGGACGGAGCGCTCCGAGGGCGATGCTGACGGCCCCTCCTCCCCCTCCTCACTTCATTGCGCCGATACCTGGCTCGGAGCGCCGTCTCCAGGCTCCAAATGACCTCAGCCCAACACCCTGAAACTCGCCGCTCCCCGGGCCCCGGGCGGAAGGAGCGAACCCGGAGGCGGCCTCGCTGCCCTGAAAGTCCGTTTCGCGGGTTTCTCCTCGGACACGTCAAGGACGAGACACACCGGGTTTTCCCCGCCGCTGGTTTACGCTGCTTATGCAGACGACGGAGGGAGGGAGGGAGTCGGGGAGGGGGTTGCTTCCAGTCTGGCTGGTGCATGTCAGAATGTCGTTTTCCACCCAACGGTTGTTGTACTTTTCACTCGATGACATATTACCCCGTTTGCCATTCCTCATCTCCGTTTTTATTTTTTATTTTTTTTCCCCCTCGAAGTAACGACGTGTTTACAACATTCCACTGTGTAATTTCCCTCGGATGGAGCGATGGTTCTCTCCCCTCATAACCGCAATAACAAACCAGGAATTTCAAGTTTTGACTCATCCAAACTTCTCCTCCGCTTCCCCCCTGAGAGCCAACCATCGAGCGCGGCGCTCTAGCTCCAGAAAAGCCTACGTATTCTATACGAAGAGAGGGCCTCCATTTTTTCGCCTTCATCAGTCGACCGTCGCGCCGCTTCGGAGGGAAACAGCTGGGGGTCGCGAGAGATCATAGAGAACCGACAGAGGAAATGGGGATGTCCGGGAGGGACGTCGCATTCGGCAAGGACGTCAATTATGTCACCTTCAGAGAGCTTTCGAAAGTGGGCGGGGTCCCGCGGGTGGGGCGCGGCCAGCGGATCGTCGAGCCGCGGTCGAGGACATAGCCGAGTGGGCGTGTCTCCGTGAGTTACGGGCGGGGTCTAAGAAACACAACAAACCGGGCGGCAACCAGGTTAAGGAACAACGCTACGTCACATTGCTCTCCTCTCATGCCAGTTCCAGGTTATTGATGTTTCTTGTTTTAGATTTCACTTGTTTGTCGTGGCGGCTCCCTTTCATAACGTCGGTATAAATTGTTAATAAACAACCATAAATTGTGAGCAAAAACGTGATTTTGAGTAAAGGCCTTCTTTAACACCCTCTCTCTCTCTCCTCCTCCCTCCTTTAGGGAAGCGGCCCCACGAGTGCGGCATCTGCAGCAAGGCCTTCAAACACAAGCACCACCTGATCGAGCACATGCGCCTCCACTCGGGGGAGAAGCCGTACCAGTGTGACAAGTGCGGCAAGCGCTTCTCCCACTCGGGTTCGTACTCGCAGCACATGAACCACCGCTACTCCTACTGCAAGAAGGAGGCGCAGGGCCAGGGGGAGCACCCGGAGGAGGCGCGGGAGGGCGACGGGGAGGCCGAGACGGAGGCGGAGGCCCTGGGCCCGCCGCGGCCCTCGCCCTCACCCCCGGCGCCGCCGGACTCGGACGAGCGGGGCAGCAGCGCCAGGGAGGACGAGGAGAGCGAGGAGGAGGAGGAGGAGGAGGAGATGGAGGAGGAGGAGGAGGAGGAGGAGGAAGCTGCGGTGGACATGGAGGACATCCGGGTGGTGCAGATCGGCGACGAAGGCGGCGACGAGGAGGACGAAGAGGAGGAGGAGGGGGAGGAAGAAGCAAGGGGGCGGAAAGAGGAGGAGGAGGAGGAAGAGGAGAAGAGAGCCGGCGAGAGGGAGGAGGAGGAGGCGGCGAGAGAGGAAGAGGAGGCGGAGGCGGACACGAGGCAAGAGGAGGGGCAGGGGGAGGAGGAGGGACGGGGCGAGGATCCGAACGGGGAGCAGCGGGGGCGGGGGGAGGTACAGGGAGAGGTAGAGGAGGTAGCGGATGCAGCGGAGGAAGGTGGGGAAGACGATGGGGAGCGAGGGAAAGGGGAAACCGACTAAGGAGGACACGTGGCCGGAGCCGGCGGGGGCTCGGTGGGTGTTCAACTCGGGACAAGTTGCAAGTTCAGTTCACTACTGTGTAGGAATCCAGGTGTGCCTGAAGACAAAAAAAAAAAAAAAGACAAACTGGGAGAAAAAATGAAACACTTGTGACTTTTTATGAGCAGGAGCAGGAGCGGTCGTTTCCCGCTGTCAGACGACTACAACAATAACAACCACAATAACAACAACAACAGTAACAACAACAACAACAATAACAACAACAACGAGACAAACAAACAAACAAACAAACAAGAGTTTTTCAACAGCGGACGGTGTACATCACACAGACTATGGAAGCTAGAGCCGACACGTTTTAGATGTTTTATTACTAAGACACCTTGGGTCTTTTTTTTTTTTTCTTTTAATAATTTTTTTTGTTTCTTTTTTATTTTATTTTTTTGTCTTTTTTTTTTTTATTTTTATTTTTTTTTAATCAGTGTTACTAATTTTATCGCTCATATTTTAACCTTTAAGAAACCTGTACAGTTGGGAGATATTTCTATACCTTTTTATTGCCAATGAACAAGAAAAAAAAAAAACAACAAATATCAGTATTTTATTAAGTTGGAAGGAAAATGAGAGGAAAAGAAAACAAACAAACAAACAAACAAAAACAAAACAGAAAAACAAAACAAAAAAAAAAAAAACAATCCTGTGCACTACAAAAACATGGCTTGGGTTTTGCCGACGGATGGAACCGTTAAGTTAATGTCGTTTTTACCCTTCAGTATTACCGCGCCAGAGCGACCCCCCCCCAGCCGTCGAGAGCATAACCGCTTCTTCTTTTTCGTATCTGTATCCGGATGTGTGTGCGTGTGCGTGTGCGTGCGTGGGGGTTTATTAGGAATTGAATGCGAGCCTGAAGAAGAAGAAGAAGAAGAAGAAGAAGAAGGAGAAGAAGAAGATGACGAACAAATAAATAGCGGGGAGCGGGTCCCTTCAGTCATTTTCCCTGGTGTCCGCTGCCTCGTAGGATCAAGTTACAGCATCAAGCGTCGGTTGTGTTTTTGTTTTTTTTGTTTTTGTTTTTTTTTTCATTTCTCGTTCAGTCGTTTTTTTCAACAAAATCAGTGTTTTTTTTTTGGTTTTTTTTTTGTTATATATATATATCCGGAGGGGGACGACATATAAACCTGTTTTAAGTGTTATGACTGAAAAAAACCCAGCCGCCCAGCCCTAACTCCTACGCCTTATGCAACAGAAAACAACAAAAAACAAAAAACAAAGGGGGGGAGGGGGGTGGGGGGCTAGAGAGGACGATGCAAATCAAAAGTGCCATTGGACGGTGGAGGCCGGTACACTGTTGACTTTGACCCCAGGTGCGAGTTTAAGATTTTTCTTGTAAACCTTACAGCCGTCGCAGAATTATTATTATTTTATTTTTTTTCGGAAGAATCGCTTGTTTTCCCGATCGATCAAACGATCAATCAATCAATCAATCAATCAATCAATCAATCCCCCCCAAACTCTCCAGTTTCAAGGTCCGAACGTGCTCCGGGTGCACTCGTCCAAACGAAACTCTCTTCAGGTAAACGTCACGCGGGCTAATTAAGAGTTTCACCAGGAGTTTTAGATTTAAACGTCGGTTGTTTGTTGTTGTTTTTGTTTTTAGTTTTTTTTTATTGTTTTTACCTGTCAGTATTATTTTTATTTGTTTGTTTGTTTGTGTTGTTGTTTTCGCGTGGTGTTTTCCAGCAGTATTATCTCCACACCCCCTACACACACAAACACACATACACACACACACACACACACACACACACACACACACACGCACACACAGATGCGCGCATATTGGAGGTTTCTGTTTAGTTATAGAGAACTTTTATATTTATGTGTCTTATTTTTTTTTTTTTGTTTTTTGATATTTTATTTATTACACTATGTAGTGTACAATACTGTAGTTTGTATTAATACAATAATATATTTTAGTACGGACAACAATGATCACGTCAATGGGAGGAAAAGACGAAAACAAACAACGGCAGGGCTGCTTCTCGGAAGGAGACGCCGGCGTAGTGAAGGCGTTTTTTTTTTTGTTTTTTTTTTTTTTGTTTCTCGGAAACAGATGATGAAGTGATGTTTTTTTCTCCTCCTCGGGGGGCACCGAAAAGAGAAGCTTTCCCCCGCCCGACGAGCCTGACGTTGGAGCCCGATGAACCCGTCCCGCATCCATCCTCACCATAAGTTTAGATTTTTTTTTTTGTTTTTTTTGCCTCTTCCCTTCTCCGACACGAAGCTACTGAACTTTTTTTTTTTTTTTTTTTTTTTTTTTTTAATGAAAATGAGAAAATAAAAACACGAGAAAAAAGAAAAAAAAAAAAAAGACATCTAATAGCATGAGTGTGCTGTCGTATTGAAGGATGATCCTTTAACCCCGGACCCTGTCCTGTCCTGTTGCCAAGCCAAAACCATTACCCGCGTATGTTCCCCCTTGTTTTTGTTTTTATTTTATTTGTGCCAATTTGTTACTTGGAATGTCCCATGCCCTCTTTTTATATGTCTCTTCCTCCTTTTAACATGCCATGGCCATTTTTTTTTATAGTGATTTATTTAGTTTGTTTTTCTTTTTTTTTTTTTTGGGTTAATTTTTTTATGACTTCCCATCTCACAATAAAAGTAAATCGATTACTTGCTGCCGTCTCTGGGATCGTCATTGCTCTTATAATAGATCTTTCTTTAAATTGCATGCCACGACTGCCGGCAGGCGTCCAGTGGATAATGCCGAATGAACAGCTTCTTAACGCCAATTATGTGTGGAAGGTTACGATAACGCGGAGGCCGCCAAAATGTGTGTCTGGGAAACTTAGGGAGGAGTTAAGATATGGTCTGGCTTTTGTCAACATTGGTTTGGATTATCACGGCTTTTAAGTTTTAAGGTAATTTTATTCGTATTTTCCTGTATTTTAACGTTTTGTAATTCTTTTTAGTTTCAATTAAAAGCACTTTAAGCTTAGAAATAACCTAATAAATATTTCTGAATTAAAATGAAAAAAATACATATGTATTAAATCCAAATGAAAATGACGACAGAAGGGTATTACTAAAGTAGGGTTATGGTTAGGATTATGTTAGAGTCAGGGTTAGAAGGGTCATGAAATGCTCGCAATAATCGTCGTGGATCGAAGAACAGGTTTGCATATTCATGCCTCAGCTCAACTTCAATCCCAACCCGGGTTTGGATTTTTCCATTGGCCCCCGAGACACACACATTATCTCTCTCTCTCTCTCTCTCTCTCTCTCTCTCAGTCCCGGAGGGGGGGAGGGAGGGGGGTGATGGGTCCGGCCTGCAACCCGCCCGTCGAGTTATCCATCAGAACTGCCAGTCTGCCCCGCCTGGTACTAGTGGCGGAGCCCAAGGTCAGCCCTATCGATCCGGATCCGGTTTCCGACAGGGCCTGCCATCAACTCCCGCCCCGCCCCCCCCACTCCGCTCCACCCCACCCGCGCATGAATTAATAATGGGAGTGGACTGAAAATCCATAGCCTGTTCAGCAGCCGAATACGATACAATAGCTGACGAACATGACATGATATTTCTCCCTTTTCCCAAGATGTTTTTAGGTGGAGAAAAAAAAGATGAGAGGGATTTTTCGGGATGATGGTGGGGGTGGTGGTGGTGGTGGTGGGGGGCTAAGGAGAACAATCAGGAATTAGGGCTTCGGCGCTGCAGTGTCCATTGTTGATAAATGTATTTTTAAAAGACAGGTGGCGATGGGAGTGGGTGGGGATTGAAGCGGGAGCACAATCCGCCTTTGTCTACGGATGCAGTAGGTAAAGTCGGTCTACTTAAAACAAGTGTGTGTGTGTGTGTGTGTGTGTGTGTGTGTGTGTGCGTGTGCGTGCGCGTGCACGTGCGTGTGCGTGGGGGATATAAGGAGCTTGTGTCTAAGACGAAGCCTTCACGTACCTGGTTTTCAGATATGAACATATACTGGGAGAAGTAATTTATTGGTTCAGTAAATATTGTACTGCATACATGGCATGTGCTATTCCTACATAATGAAAATAATTATCTATCTTACTTGATAATATTGGGTTAAATACATATTTGAACCTAGTGAACAATACTATAATTTACTTAAAATTATTTAATAAATTAAATATTTAATAACTTAATATTTAATACAATTTTGGAACATGAAATGCACAAGTACTGAAAATATTAAATAAATTAAATAGTATCATTACTTGTGCATTTAGTGTTCCAAAATGTTAAAAGGCGAAACGATTACAGGGGAAAGCCTAATACAGTTTGCTTATAAGACAAATCAACACTACACACATTTGCCATGTGGCAGAGTGATGCCCATGGAAAATGGGATTCAGAATTCCATTTGCATTCTAGGATGACTGATCTGTGTATCTATACAGGACTCTGCCGCGGTGGAGCCTGCTTCCACCAGTCGTTCCTGCGAGGTCTTTACAGTCCCTCTCGCAACGAGCATTTGATTTGAGTCCATGACTTGACAGACAACACCTCCAGCCAGTCGGGCTGAAATGATTCAAGCCGCTTGGTAAAACACAATCTACGACAGGATAATGACGGCAGTGAGGTGCCGACGCGGCTGGGCTTTTATTATACAACGCTGCACTGCAACAAAGGGCTCGCTGAGAACCAAAACGTAAACGTAAAGTAATCAATAATTAATCAGACTCCGTTTGGGTCGCGATCTGCCCTGCAGGGCCTCCTGCCGGGCCTCCTTCACCGCGCGTCCTCACTGCAAGACAAACAACACATAGGAAGACTCTCCCAGCTGACTCCCACCAATCAGCGGCGACTGGCTGATCGGCCGAGTCAGAACAGCTGCTCCGGTACGGGACGAAGCCCGCAGACCCCGGCTTAACCACGCCCCCTCATGTGCCACAGGTGTGTGTGAGTGTGTGTGTGTGTGTGTGTGTGTGTGTGTGTGTGTGTATGTATGTTTGTGTGTGTGTGTGTGTGTGTGTGTGTGTGTGTGTGTATGTATGTATATATATATATATATATATATATATATATATATATATATCTCTCTCTCTCTCTCTCTCTCTCGGTATATCAGCCGAAAATGTGGCACAGCCTCACCATTTGACCCGCCTCCTAGAACAACGGCAGCCTCCGATTGGTCTGTCACACGGCTGGACAGGCTGAGTAACACCTGAGCCATGGTCGGGACATACAAAGTATTTTTTTTTTCATGTAAGATAAATATGGGGGAACAATGTGTAAAGCACAGCTACTCCAATCATGAAAGGAAATGCGGTCATATGGTTAAAAAGAACAACAACAAGTAATTGTAAAGCTGGATTTGTGACGGCGTGACGGATTTCGAAGGTATATAGCACATTGGCTTGTTTTTTGTTGTCTGTCTTTTTTTAACCTGTGCTGTCAGCACGCTGGGCATACAACACAGAGTATCTGTGTGCCATTGCATCTAGGACAGAGTTAGTCTGCAAGTGGAGCTCAACTTCTCAACCTGCAATGCAACTCTTCATTCATTCTTGAATCATCAAGAGCCGCTGCAATAACTCTGTCCTGTGGACAAACCGCGGGATGACAAGGGCACCGCTTTTTTGCTCCGCAAGCCCGCCACCAATCCCGCTCTCTGGAGAACGATCTTAGCATGTTTTGGTCTGTGAAAAACGAATCATCATAACTATCCAAGCGGGGGGGTTGGGATGCATAATAAAACCAGACAACATGTACCTGGAAAAAACGTAAACATACAAACAAGTGGCGTCTTCCTGTGATAGCTATGGCAGTAGAGGAGAGAGAACGGGAGAAGGATGCTGTGGAAATTCCAGCCGCTCGGGTTGTGGTCGTTGCCTGGGGGGATATCGTTCCGGTGAAACAGAAAATACAACAACTGTCACTTAAGTCTTAAGTTTATTTTTTAGAGAATTGCAATCAGCGGGGAGCACCTTACAGGTCACACGGAATAGCAAAGATCCTCTCCCTCCAACCAACCTGCTCGATGGTTTATATCGACTACGTCACAGGGACCGTTACTGGTGAGGATGTCGCAAGGGCAGTTGCTGAGGGTGTAGTCATATGCACGGGTCACAAAGGCAGCCGCAATTGGTTCAGCAGCTTCAACATCTTCAAAATCTCGGCTCAGCAACTTGTCACTGTGAGCTGTCCGACAACAGGGCCAATAATAATAATAAAGCAGATGGGGGTACAAGCGGGCATAGGGCTAGTTCAGTATTTTCCATTTCAGTGGAATCAGGATGGTGTTCGGGGGTGTGTTCAAAGCAGGTGCTGGTGGTGTGGGTGTGCGCCTATGATGAGTCCTCCGATATGTGTGTGTGTGTGTGTGTGTGTGCGTGCGTGCGCGCGTGTCGGTGAGTGCACGGGACGGGACCCAATTAGTCCTGGGGTATGCGATCGGAACTGTATCCCGGCGCCCCCAAACAGCCGAAAAGGCCCGGCAGCCACCCCTGAGTCCCGCAGACGTATAGACGCCACGACCGCAGCCCCGAGCACCATGCCCCGCTGCCCCCCAGCCCCCAGGCGCAGGCCCCCAGGCCGCGGACGCCGGAGTATCGGCGCGGGACGCCAGGGAGACTCCGGTATTTACCGATGGAGCTCTGTCAGTGATAAAAGTAGCCCATATTTCCCGAAATGAATCAACGTTGTTTTTGAATATTGCCAAGTCTCTCCATTGAGATGTATTCTACTCATAGGTGCAACCATTCGGATGCGGTAAGGTCATCCCCGTTCTTCAAGTGATATCGTTTTCCTGGTGATTATTAGGGCGATCACAATGGGTCGGCGGTGTTTGGGTGTTGGGTCAGCGGAGGAGAGGTCGCCATGGAGACATACAGACCCGGAGACCGGAACGCTGCGACCCAAAAGGGTTGATAGCTTCTAGGTGATGTTGGTCCAGAATGTTTGGATTAGGGAGGCGGAGCCAGACGGCATGAAAGTTGTCATCTCTGTGCAAAATCTTGTCTTGGATGGGTTTCATTTTGGAGTTGCGGGTCATAGAAAACGGGTTGTTGCAAATACGCTTCCAGAAGTTGATATCGGTGGCAACACTCTTTCCCATTCCATGGTAGGTAAAGCTACCTAAAGCTAAAACTTGTAATAAAAGTCATGACGTTCTGGAAAAGGGATTTTTAATCACCTATATACCTCAGATGTTCCATCATCGGAGGGGACTGGAGGACGTAGCTCGTCAATTTGATTTGAACTTTTAGAGACCGCTGTAGTTGAAGGAATTGCAGGAAACTGTGACCACCGGTTTTATACCTTTGGATTGGGGTTGGGAAAGATATAAGTGAATTGTCTTCAAAAATGTGTTCCAGATGAGTAATTCCTTGTCTTTTCCAAGACCTGAAGATCATTGGTTTGTTTTTAACCAGAAAATCCAGGTTGCGCCAGATTGGAGTGAATTTGCTTAGAGATGGAGTGTGACCACTGAGTTTGTTGAATTTCCACCAGGCTGAAAGTCGTTGCAATGATTGTTTTTTTTTGAAGCAATTATGGCTGTTGTTTTTTCATAGATTCAGCAGGAAATGGGAGATCAGATATTGATAAATCCTGACATTCTGTTGGTTCAATGTCTTGCCAACCATGGTGGTTCGCTAAATAGTAGTATCTGAACATCATGCACGTTGACTTGTTTTCTTTTTCTGCAGTGGTTTGCTTTTTTTTTTTTATGATAAATTATTTAATTGTCCATTACAGCTCGCGGAAAAGTGCGACTGAAAACAGCACATGTTGTCTACAAAGAATAGCTACTTAAAATTATGAAGTGCATTGTCCTAATAATAAAAAAAAAAAGGAACTGTGATTCAGCCAATAAAGAGAATACTGATGTCTTTATTTCTACAGTGGATTGTTCACTAGACATATTTGTCATAATGTTAAACTATTTAGTTCGCCATTGGCACACATCTAGAAAATATAGCTACCTGAAAAAACAATAATGTTAAGAAAGGGACAAATCTGAAACATATATATATATATACACATATACAGTATATACATACATATACAGTATATGCATACATATATATATATATATATATATACATATATATACATATATATATATACATATATATATATATACACATACACACACATGTCCCAGTGGTACTAACCACTGCATACCAGGAACACGCCACAGGACCTGCCGTTTTGGAGATGCTCTGACCATTTTTCCTGCTTCGAACACATCAACTTCAAGAACTGACTGTTCACTTGCTGCCTAATATATCCCGCCCCCTGACAGGTGCCGTTGGAACGAGATGAACAACCTGTCAGGGTTTTTAATGTTCTGGCTGATTGGTGTATATGTGTAACGTTGATATGTTTATCCTCGGAGTAGTTTGTGTACTTGACATAGTTGTCATGACGTTAAACAATTTCATGGTCTATTTCAGCGCGCGGATGTCCTCCAGAGACGACACTCCATTGGCTGTCAATGTAATGTCTCCGCACAGCTGTCGAGGTGGGCCACTGCCGTTTGAAGGAACGTTCACATTTGCATGTTAATGCATGCTAGCTGTCACTGTTTACTGTATATTCACAATTACTTAGCAATTTTTATTATCTTTATTATTTCTGTACATTCCACCTTTATTACTTGGCCTATCAAACCTTTGATTTAAGAATAATAACTCATTTAACAAATAAATTTTTTATTGATCATATGCAATCATATAAATTCACTTTTATACAATATCGTTATCATACCTCATTAGTCAAAGTCCTTGGGATTACTTCAATAATTACAATAAGACAATTACTGCAATTACTGACAGTTACTGAAATGTTTCAAGTTTGTGATTCTTTTCTACGACCAAGAGAGCAGAAAAATAGGAAAATAGGAATTCACACCGTAAACATCGCTGCTACTGTATGCTTTCACACATAAAAGGTGAAGCGCATTTTTATTCCACCATAGCAGCATCTGCAAGAAAATATGAAAGCGTAAATGTTAATATGAATATGTTCGTATGACAATATCATTATAGGCTGAGCTGTATACAAATCAAATCTAAAATCTATTTGGACCTTATTCGACTATAGCCAACAATACTATTTCGGCTCATTAGGGTGTTGATTTATTTATTATTGATTCATTTATTTTATTTTAATTTAGTCCTATTACTTAAAATGTTTGCACTGGTCAGGATTGTTGGAATGGCCATGAATGGCAAGAAGAGGACTTTTACTCGCATACTTTGGCAAAGTGGAACAGATGACTCACATTCTTCTGCTCACTCGTCTTCAGATTCAGCCCGAAACGGTGGCTGCACTAAGCGAGCGGCCCCTTAAGGCAGTTACACAAAATATGTTGTATTCTTTCGAAGTCCACGCCTTGAACACGACTCTTCCTCCCGCGGCCTTTCTCACACACCGCCCGTTGCTTAACGATATCTGCCTAGCAACAATCCTTTGCACAGGCAATGGATTATAATTCATGCATTCATACTACATACATGCTTATGATTCATAATTATTATTAAGAGTGATCTGGGATTTTCCCAAGGCAGTGATTCTGCCTGTTGAAGTACATCATTTGTACCCCAATGACCACTTGACTGGCCCGTTGACGGAAACCTGCTTGGACAACCATCTTATTTATATGTTTAAATATTTGTAAAATATATTATTCACGTTTTGGGTTTTTTTCCGCCAATAGTATGAATAATTGCCCCCACAGACAGTGCATCAGCCCCCAGCAGGCTGCCAAATGGAATGGTGATGTAGTCAAGGAGAGGGATCTGTTTGAGATGAAGAAGTAATGTCATGGGGAACGTGATGTGTAGAGCGGGGAATAGCTGAGAGGGAAAGAGCGGCGGACAGCTGGGGAAGATTACGAAAAACAGTCGCTGCTCGACTCTGCTCATACTCACGCCGAAACACGTGATGCGCTCGAGCGAAACGTGTGACTCTACCGCGTCAGAATGACCAGGATCGCTAAAACCTTACGGATGGAAGCCCGGCCGTCCGCGCTCGGAGCCGGTCACTGTCCCGTCTATATTTAGGATGAGCCCGGACGCTCAGGACTTGGCGTGAACTCGGCTCGCGTCTGCTCTCGGTTTCACAATGAGTCAAATGAGTCAGAGCGGATCCCGTCGCTTACGCGTCTGCTTTGTAATTCATGCAGTTTCCACCCGGGGAGGAAGAAGTATTTCGAACACCTCTGGGGCCATTTGAGAAGATATGAGACCGCGCCGTGTGTTTTTAAAAGGCCCTTACGGCAGATTGATTGCAGACTGATTATAGCGCAAATATTTATCCGACGTTCAATCCTCATAAAAGTAGTAATCATTGTCCCCCCACGCGCTGGAAGGTAAAACCAGTCTTTAAAAAACACATCCGAGCCAAAGACCTGAAGAAAGTGACTTAATTGAAAGTGAAGAGGAGTTTAAACTCATTACACGCTCGGCATCTGGTCGAGGAATTAAAACGGTGGATCAGGCCTCTTTGAGGAAGCACAACTGATACTGCCATCTCGGAATTGGTGGGGAAAAAAGAACCCCAAAAAAAACAAACGTTGCCGATTGAACCGTGCAAGCGCAGCTCGGGGGCAGACGGACCTCTCGGCGCATCTGACATGAGAGGCTCCTTAAAGAAACATCGTTCCATCGTTGACCCAGCTGAATATAGATCCTTGATGAAAAAGGAGAGAGAGAGAGAGAGGGAAAAAAAAAACATCCCGGTACGGCCTCGTTTCGCCGTCGCTGTCACAACTTTTGAAGGGAAAAGATATTCAAGAGAAGTCACTCCGGAACAGAGGGAAAACGTCTTTTCATGATGGGTCACTTTGTTCGATTTTTTTTTTTTTCGTTTGTGCATAAATTAAAGGTTTTCGCTCAACTTGCGTATTGATTATCTTGAGAAAATACACTAGTGACTGCAGTTTATTGGGCGCTGGCAGACATTCCCTCTGTATCACCATCTACACTGACGTCCATTTACCTGGCTGTTCTTTGCCAGGCGGATGATGTAAAGACGTTTGGATACCCTAGAGTACTAATCTGTTGATCTTAAAAGCTCCGTGGATGATGGACTTAATGTGCCCTGTTTGGGGGGAAAAAATAAAGTCATCAGGGGCACCGTGCTCTGCGATCTGGGGGCTCGACGGATTGGGGGGTTTTTGTGGAAAGCTTCGGTGGCTCACGCTCCTGTTCGATTTTGTGTCGGGGAGCATTGGCAGATTCGGAAATTTGAAGTGAGACCAGGAGCCTCTTCTCTCGGGACGAGGTGCTGTGCTACGCTTGGCTCTACTGCCACCCCAAACCCATTGCAATGGAGTGAAAAGACCATGTGCAATTTGTGACTGAGTCGTTTTCATGTTACTGCAGGTTACCCTCCAGATGGGCTCCGCAATTTGCTTGAGGGAATTGTATCCCTGGAACTGGCACTGTACCTTAATGTCTTGATGAAGAGCGAATATTTTTCCCTTGCCGCGCTAAATAATTCCATCAGACAGTTTCCGTATAGATGGAGGAACAAAACAAACCGCCCATACCTTGTTCCGTTAAACTTTGCCTGTAAGAAAAGCACAGGGGGAAATGCACAGGAAAGCTGGTGCTTGGTGCGGCTGCCGCTTCTCCTGGTTGATGACAAAGTACCCGAAGATGAAAAGGCGGCGGCAGCCGTTAATGAGCCTCAAGGATGTTATTGAAAGTGTAATCGCTCCAGTGCAATCAAGTTGAGAGCATGACTTACCTCGATTGTAAGATTGGTGAGCATCGCTGGGGATTCTTGAAAGCATTCCCACGACAAAAACTCACTCCGAAACACCATTGTGGCAGCTCCACCTGCCAGATGCCACACGCCACCCGGGTGGCATTTTCAGGGCCCTCTGACACAGGCGCACAGGCAGAGATGTTGCAAACACACCAGTTTATTGTAGTGGTAAGATGTCACAAGTCAGGAGCAGATGGACACGTGTCATGATGGGGATTTACCTGTTGCTCATTGATTGCTCTGACGAGCAACGGGTATGAAGAAGATTATTTTTATTCATCACACGGCGCACACACACCACAACACACACACACACACACAGATGCTTCAAACGGTGGCCGGTGAAACTTATTCTCTGCTTTTGACCCATCCTGGCTTGTCCTTCCTCCGGGGGGGCAGCCAGGAGCAGTGGGCAGCGTACAACAAAGCGCCCGGGGACCAGTTACAAACATCCATCCCTGGGCAGATGACGACGTTGTGCATGTTTTTGATGGGGGTCCTTACTGACGTTACACAGAGCGAACCCCATGTGAGCACGGGGAGAACATGCCAACTCCACACAGAAAGGCCCCTAATGGGGAGGCAACCCGCCGGAGCGCGGTGCCAACAGCATCATTTGAAATTTGCAGAAATACTGCAAATGATCATAGTGCATGGCGGCCTTTTCTTTGTTGTTAAGTTAGAAAGCGCTTGGTACGATGAGCACCTAAGGAGCTTCAAAGTTGAATCTACAGTCTCCTGTCTGCGTATAACATGGCAGGAGAGAGCGAATCATATTTGCATTGCATACTCGGTACTGTACTTCTCTCATTAATTGTAAAATCCAGCTATTATGCTTTCACCTGATGTTGTTGTGCGAGCACTGCGACCTCTTTATTTACTGACTCGTCCATCATCTCTCTCCTTCCAAGCTGATGCTTTGCTCAAGACCGCCCGGATGTTTCAGCCTGCCCATTCGCGCGTGACAAACCGGGGAGCACGACATCCGCGCGTTGACCCTACCCTCTGGGATTCCTGACACGGCGGAGGACCTCCTTTCACTTGTCAGAGAAAGGGTTGAACCACATGGGAATTTCAATCTTTTGCATCAAGGTGTAGACTTCGGAGACGTCTACACTTGAACTTGAATATATACTGCAGAGGTAAAAGACAAGGACACAGGGAAGGGGGTCCAATTAGAGCCAGTCATTCTCAACTTGACCCCCGGTTGACCGGTCATATTTGTGCTCATCTCCAGGTCCATCAAAACGGACATCGGCTTCAGGGGATCAATACGCTGATGACAGTTGCTCGGGTAGCTCAAGTGACACTATTCTGTTGTCCCCTCCTCTCCCATGATGTGGAAAGGATTCTTCAAGCAGCAAATAAAACTCATCGTGAGGGTGGTACTTTATTCAAAAACCCGAGTGTAAAATCAAACATCCCACAGGCTCTCACAGAGGTGGTATTCTACTATACTCTACCACTATGTGACAGGTCTCCAAATTCTGGCAGTGGCAGGAGCTCTTACTGAAAATTCTCCATGCCTCAAGGAACCTGGATATTCTCCGGTGTGTATGGCTGGCAACAG
>NC_137206.1:9459499-9529499 GCF_960531495.2 Zeus faber | reverse complement strand
TGTTTCTTACTTACCGGTTAATTCTCGCCCTCGACATGTGGGATAGCTTCAGCTGAATCTTTTAAGAAAGACGGCCGTGGCCGGCCCCAAAAGGAGAATTCGGCAAAGAGCAGTGATGATTATGTTGAGCAAGTTGTTGCATTGCGGCAGAAACTTCCTCCAACCGAACCAAATCCTGCCTCTTTTCATGAAACAAAAAAAAAAAAAAAAAAAAGAAGACTCCGCAAGAGCTGCAAGGTCACGCACACACCTGCCTCGGTGACCTCTGCGGCGGAAAAAAAAACAAAAAACTGGCGGCGGTCGAAGGATTTTTCCGGCGCGAGCGGTCGGAAAGACGAGCCTTCCGGATCCCACGCGGCAAAAGCGAGGGGAAGGGGAGGGGGGGCGACCACGTCTCTTAAGCGCGCGGGGGGGGATGTTACCAGGATGTCACCGGGGGTGGATTTCTTTGGTCGCGACGGCGTCGGCACGTTCTTCGGAGCGCGTCACCCGGCTCCCCCCGCCTTGACGCTTTACGCATCCCATCCTGGGGGGGAAGTGACGAGAGAGCTGATATCCCCCCCGGGGGAGATTAGCGCCGACAGCACAACAAAGAAGAATTATGCCGAGGGCCTCGCCGCCCCCCGCCGCCCGGGCTCTTCGACAAATTCAAATGTAATGTACGGCTTCAACCGCGCCAAGGAGGGATCAGCGTAATATACGATCGACCCACTTTGCGCCGCGCTCCACTGGCAGTGATGTAAAAGCGATTTATGCCCGTAAAAATGCGCGGGCTAATTAAGCAGCGCGCTGGCAAGCCAACGCCAAACGCGGTGAGCTTCCGCCAGATGCCGGGGCCAAGCGGTCCCCCGTCGCGACCCCCGCGGGAGCGGGAGGGAAACTGATACCCTCAGATAACGCAGTCGCCTCATCCGAAATCAATAGCTTCCAGGATCGGCGGCAGCAGCGGAGCGACGCGCCGCGATCAGAGGGGTCCCATCGATCGCCTCCGTCCGATCGAGCGAGCGAGCTGGGCGGCGGAGGAGGGGGGGTGGGGGCGGCGGGCGGCGGAGGAACCGGCCGCCGCTGCGTTAATTAAATCTCGTCGGCGATTTTGTTTTTGGGCTCCCTGGCATGCGCCGGGGCCCCCCGGAGCCGGCGTAATTATCCGGGGGCCTCTCCTCCTCCTCCTCCTCGGGTGAGGCAGCTGTGCCGAAAAGGCTATGGACGAGATGTCCTAATTAGTGCCTCGGAGGACAGGGGTTTTTTTTGGGGGGGGGGGTCTCTACCCATGGGGGGCTACAGGAGCTGTTAGCTAATGGATTCTGAAGCCAGGGGTGTTAATGAGGGATGGCGGATGAAAAGAGAAGCATCCCCTTTCAAATTAATCAGAGCACCTTGTTCATCCTGCCTCATTGTCGGTTCTCATCACGGACGACGCGCCAGCGTTAGACGTCGAGAATATTCCATACCTCCTCTCTCCTCGCGGCGGGCTGGCTCTGAAGAGCGCTCTCTCTCGTGTGTGTGCGTGCGTGTGTGTGTGTGTGTGTGTGTGTGTGTGTGTGTGTGTCTACGGGAGGAAAGAAACCACTAAATCACTCCCTTACCTCGCCGGCCGGGCTCCTCCGTTGCCCTTAATTAAAAAAAAAAAAAAAAAAAAAAAAGGAACGAGGCGCGCCGCTCCGAGTGTGATCATGGCTTAACAGCCCATAATACTCACACACACCGACCCACAAAACACAGCGAGGTCTTCAGGGGTCTTCTGTGCTCGGCCTATTCCTCTAATGAGCTGCCGAACAGGCCGCATCACGGGCGGCGCCCAAGGCCCCCGGAGCTCCCGCTACTACGGCCGGCACGTTCCACAACACCCGTCGACCGGGGTGGACCCCCCCCCCGTGGAGACCTGTCCGAAATGGCCCAACAAGAGCGGGGGGGTTCCCCACCGCCGGACCACGGGGGCCGTTCTCGACGGCACCTTCCCCCAATGCGCGAAATCCACAAGGCGGCGGTGAGACTCCGCTACACCGCGGGCTCAGCGGTGCCAATACGGGGGTGGGGTGGGGTCAGGGGGTGGTAGCGTGTAGCGCCACGTGGCCCTTTTTTTGTTTTTTTCTTTTGAAAATGCCCAGATATGTGTCTGCAGCTCTGCCAGAGCGGCCGCGGTAACTGTCCCGGGGTAAATAAATAGATGTTCTGGAGGAGGGCCATTATCTGTCACGGAAGGCCGATACAGCTCCGCCGTGTATTTATTGCTTACTTAATGGACTTGATTGTATTACTCAAGGTAAGGGGGGGCAGGGGGTGGAGGGGGTGGAGGGGGCGGGCGGGTGAGGTTGCATAGCCAGCGAGGGGTACTCTCCGCATCCTGCAATTACCTTATGTAAATCCTTGGGTCTGGAATGTTGAGCCGCCGCTATTTAAAATGCATTGGATTTCCATGGAAAATGATCCACTCCTGCCGCCCTAAACCTCGTTAATAACCGCCGCGGCGAGCGGCTGACATTTTGGAATACTTACATGCTTACTTAGCGAGCGGGGAGCGGGGAAAAATTGTCCAGAAAAGGACGACTTTGAATTAAGCGGCCCCCGTCCCGGGCAAATGAGTCATCTCCGGAGCCGCCGACACCGCCGCTCCCCCCGCCGGAAGACGATCGGACATCTTTGATCATGCGGAAGGAGCACGCGCGGGGCGGCACGCCGCCCTCCACGCGGGGGCCTCCAAAGAGGTTTATTCTGCTGAATTTCCCCCATTACCTCGACCGAGTCGCTGCCGCTCGGCTTTGATGCGGCCACGCTCGAGTGACCGAGCGCGGAACGCGGACTTTGCCGCGGCTCGGCTTTGTTAAATCAACCCGTCCGATCGCTCACCGCGCGGGTCCTGAGGGGCCGGAACGCGCCGGCTCTCCATCCGTCGCTCCATCCTCAGTAAATATACCCCGTCTGAGAAACGGTGCCGCCGGTGCTTCTGACTGTCCGGGCCAGCTGCTCCGGGTTACGGCAAGGTGGGAATAAAGTATAATAGCGTCGTGACACAATCGACGCTATTATACATTGCGTATTTTGTCGCAGTCGCACTTGATGCCAAATTCATAAAATGTCCGCGTGCAGCCTCCCTCCCACATCCACTCACATGTTTCAAGGGCCTCCTCCAACAAATGTCAGGGAATTTGGCAGGTCAGCTGCGGCGTAGCCGTAACGATTGGGATTTTCGGAGCATTTTTTAAATACTTCAAATATTTTAAAATGCACAAAAATGCAAAAATCAGAAAAAAATGCATTTAAAATAACAAAGATCCTGTTTTTTAGGGTTTCATCTTCACTCTTCACGAAGACTCAAGATGTAACTCAGCTTCTCGGATGCTGAGGGGTGCAATTTCCCCCAAATTCCCAGGAGCTAGGCTTGCTGATCCCCTAGGCAGCCATGCATTGCGCTAACACGGTTAGCATGCAGCCCATTGCCATCTCGACATTGACGTCCACAACATCCACCTTCCACATCTGAATCCGGGTGAGAGAGAAAAGAACAAATTTCCCCCAAAAAGACTGGAGGGGAGGGTCCCTTTAAACTTAAATGGGGGATCAGACGCTCTCAAACTTTCCCTTTCGGAAAAGGTCGTCCTCTGAGTGAGCAATATGCTCCACACTAAAAGCAGGAACTTATCTGCAAGTTAAAAACCAGCAGTTTAAAAACAAAAACAAAAAAAAAAGAGGCTTTTCCTCGCGCGAGCATTTCCATCCACTCTGCCGAAGGCCCACCTGCAAACCAGGGGTGGCGACGGCGGAGCGCCATGAATCTTTGATGCTCTATAATGGCATGTTCGCGTTACCTGCCCACACCTCGGCGGAGCGGGCGAGGCCGCCGACCGGGCTGCAGAAGCCGGCGGCGGCACATGGAGCACTTCAAACACTCTGCGGTCGCCCCATCAATTATAGAAACCGTCTAATCGTTTTCTCATTTGGAAATAGCGGGGGCCCTCCACATCGCCCCCGTGGAGGGGGGGGGGGGGGGGGGGGGGCACCGCGTGGTTCAGCCCTAGCCACCAAGCCCCTGTTTTTTTTTGGGTTGTTTTTTTTTCAGAATCCAAGGAGTCGGCGCCGGTGAATTACCTTCAGGCCCGGAGGGAGCCGACTAAAATGGACTTTAAAAAGATCACTAGAGCGGGAGGGGTGGTGCCGGGCACGGTAATGTCATAACACGTGGTCACATGTGCGCGGCCACACACGCACGCACACACACACACACACACACACACACACACAGCATGTGAGCGGGTTGGAGACGAACGATTCAATTCTGGTTCTTCAGTGAAGCAAACCAGCCAGAAAGACCAGACGGCACTGTCGGGAAGGGCACACACACACACACACACACACACACACACACACACACACACACACACACACACACACACACACACACACACACACACACACACACACACACACACACACACACACACACACACACACACTCTTGTACTGGTAGAGTGAGGTATCGAGTAAATACACCTGGTTAGTGAGGACACATGTCCGTGGTGCGCTCCGAAAACAAAGCAATTTTAAATTTGGAGACCGGTCCTCACATGCACAGTAACCCAAACACACACACTTGTACTGGTATCAGAGTGAGTTCCGAGTTAATACAGCCGGTAAGTGAGGAGACATGCTCCCGGTGCACTTCTAAACGGAAAAAATAATCAATCTGGAGATGGTCCCCACACACACACACACACACACACACACACACACACTTCACAATGTGGCTCTTGCTCAGCACTCTCCTCCTGCTTGTTAATCAAAATGGCCACCGCGGCAATCACCTAATTAGACTTCAATTAATCCACATCCTTCTCCGCCGCGCCCACTGACCCGGAGGCGCGAGCGCAAATTTTTTATTTTAATTTTTTTAAAGAAAGGAAGGAATCAAATTAATGGAGACGGGAGCGCGACACAGGTGAGAAATATGCCGGTATACCGTATATATGCGAGGCGGGGTTACATCCTGTAATTAACAGATGTAATACGGATGGAGGGACGAGAGCGTCAAGCACTCTGTTTGATAAGCGACACATCCGAACGCGGCGCGGGCTTTCAATTAGGGGATTAAAGAGGAGGTCGAGGTGACGTTGCGGCGATGATTGAAGGTTAGAGACGTGGTTAACGTGAGCCCACACCGACCGTTTCAATGCGACCCGGCGGCGCCAGGGGGGACCCACGCAGGAGTTGTCCCGTTCAGTTAGGCATTTTGTTTTATTATGAGACATCGCCCTGTCACAAACAGCAGTTAGCCAGAAAATTACATTCAAAATGTGCAGTCGACCATGCGGGGGGAGAAAAAAAAATAAAAAACAAAAAATAAAAAATAAATCCAGATACACCTCCCAGAAAATGACAGCAACAACAACAACAACATCGACAACAAAAAATAAAAAATAAAAATACAATTGATCATGTTATTTTTTTTTGTTTTTTCTCGTTTTCTTTCATTTCACAATCAAGTTTGTATGGTTACGTTTTTAATCCCAGATTTACAAAATCGAAAAGATTATTCCACCTGTTCGACCATCAAAGCATCACACGCCCGAAAACACTTTAACGATGTGAGACATTTATTTTCGCGCGCGCACAGACACACACACACACACACACACACACACACACACACACACACACACACACACACACACACACACACACACACACACACACACACACACACACACACACTTAAGCTTAATCACAGATTTCATCGATACACATTTAAATTACATCAAGTTCGCTCGTACACAAAAGACAAAAGGTTTTTGTCTTCCCTCATTCAAGTCATGGGTTGAACACCATTGGGGAAATTGCCATAGGGGTCAGAGGTCAACACTGTTAGGAATGAGAGTTAATATATGTGTGTGTGTGTGTGTGTGTGTGTGTGTGTGTGTGTGTGTGTGTGTGTGTGTGTGTGTGTATTGAGGCGGGGTTGTTCAGTTCAAAGGGGGAGGAAACTGTGAGCTGTGGAAATACAAATGTAGCTATGTTATCCTGGAGTGAGTGTGTGTGTGTGTGTATGTGTGTGTGTGTGTGTGTGTGTGTGTGTGTGTGTGTGTGTGTGTGTGTAAAATATAACATAAAACTGACAATTATTATTTCTCACTCCCCCTTCTCCAAACCCCTCCTCCCCCCTATCGCTCCATCCGAACCACACTGAGAGCTCACATTACGCACCGTCACGACAATGGTGGGGATGGAGGGGAAAAAAAAACAAAAAACCAAAAACACTCGACATTCCACAACACGGACACACTCGATTCAGTTTTCGATTCATTTTTCCCCATGAGATGGCGGGGTCGGGGTTTAGGGGGGGGGGGGATTCCAGTTCCCGGGTTTGAGGACTCTTCTTACTGGCCAGAGGGACATCCAGCGCACACCGGGACACCTCAACACTCAGATCAGCCAAATCTCTCTCACTCACACACACACACACACACACACACACACACACACACACACACACACACACACACACACACACACACACACACACACACACACACACACACACACACACTGTAGTCACAGCAATACTATCAACACCGGCATACAGTCCGGGGAGAGAGGGGATCCAATCCAATCCAATCCAGGGTTCCAGTCCAGAGTCCAGTAGTCCAGCCCATGCCCCCAAAATAAACAAAAAAAAAAAAAAAGTGAGATCTGTACAATGCTTCTTATTTAAATTCAATCTCCAAAGCCTAAAACTAAGTGCCAAGTCTTGTCGCATGTCATATCTCTTATTTTTTGTCTTTTTTTTTTTTTTTTTTTTTAAACATCTTTTATCATTTTCAGCTTATCATCGCATTTAGAACGTTCGGTCCGGAATACTTGGTCCACAGCAGTTCGATTTCGATTCCATCCAATAAAATGAAAGGGAAAGGAAATAAAAACAAAAAACAAAAATTGGGGGTTTGTGTGTTCGGAGGGGGGGGCTTTGCAAGTCTTGTTGAAGTTCCAGCTCTGTCCCCCCTTTTTTCGGGGTTTCCGGGCTCTTCTCTACCTGCCGAAGATGCCCTCGTACTCCAGCAGGATGAGCTCCACGATCTGGTTCTGGTAGACCATGTGGACCGCCATGTTTCCCGTCTCCGTCTCGGGCCGCAGCAGCGTGGGGCCGAACACGATGGCCACGCTCTGGGTGGTCATGCGGTTGGCCTCGCTGTGGTCGATCACCCTGGGGGGGGGGGGTTGGTGGGTGGGTGTTATTTTTTTAGGATATACTTGTTGTTTATCATGAGGTTCAGTGTATATCGGCATGTTTTTATCGTTTTTCGATATATTACCCTGTATTATTTTTCTTTGTTGTATTTATTTTTATTCCATCGCTTTATTGTTGTTGCCTATTTGACGTGCGCTGCTCTGACGCTCTCATTTCCCCACCTGGGGGGGGGTGAATAAAGTATCTATCTATAAACAAACAAACAAACAAACAAACAAAGAAGCCTTTCGTGCCTTTAATAAAGGGGGTTCGCTGTTAAATATATTTTGGAAATGTTTTCGATTTTTGTCACCGTCCCTCGGGGGGGGGGGGGGGGGGGCAAAAATACGGACGTAAAAAAATATAAATAACAGAAACTCACATTATAAAAGACCCAACATCTCGGGGCTTTCTAGATCGAGTTCTGAAGCGGCTCTCTTCGACGCGTACCGTATACAACCGTACTGAATACCCCGGGGGCCAGGGGGGGAACCAAACAAAAAAACAAAAAACAACCAAACATAATATCATTTTAAATAGAAGTCGTGCGCCGGCGTGAGGATGCGCGAAACAATAAGATATTCATGGGAAGGGGGCGGGGGGGGGGGGCGTGATTAAACGCGCCCGCTGAGATACGCGGACCCCCGCGCACTGAATGTCACGCTATCAATTTCCCGGGGAAACACCACCCCGCATAGGGATTGAATTACCGCAAACACCGCGCCATATAAATGCAAATTGCGAGCGTGAGTAAATGTCATCGCCAACGTATGATCTCACCCCGCCTCCCCGCCCAGTCGATGCACCTTTGTCGCAGTTTCACCGCGGTCAGGCGGTAGCAACCAACAAAACAGGTAATAGTATAAAAAAAATATATATATATTACTTTTTAAAAGATATATCCAACAAATAGTAACGACCACAATTTAAGGTTTTGCATGGTTTTTGAACTCAACATATTTCGTAAAAGCGGGTTTTTGAAAATCATCCAAAAGTCCCCCCCCGCCCCCATAGTCTTCAATAGGTATCGATTTAATTACTACATTTACCTCCTGAGGTGCTTGAAGAGGACCTGCATGGTGTCGTGGTTGGGCTTTGGCAACTGCTTGACCAGGTCTTTGATGGAGCTCACGCGCTGCTTGTAGTCGGCGCATTCTGAGGCGGGAGAGAGTCGGGAGTCAGAGGAACGCCAAGGCGTCGGCGCCATCTAGTGGACGCATCGTCTACTAACCCTCTACCTGAGGTGTTTTAAACAGAAGGCATTTATGAATGGGCGGAGACATTTACTACGTGCACGCGCGCTCACTTATGGCGTTGACGAAGTCACTGAAGGAGCCGTATGTGAAGAGCGGCTCGGGCAGCTCCCTGAAGAACATCTTCAGGGCCCCCGTGGTCACGTGGATGTCCTCCCACTTGCTGTCTTCCAGATCCACCGTCTCGTCTGACGCCACGTGGTTTCAAGATTAAAGATTCAAGAGGTTTATTCGTCACGTACATACACACACACCTTCATACATATATGCAGTGAAATGTCTTTGCAACGCACCCGGAGATTATGCACAATAGTTACTGAAGCGAACATAACAGCTGACCTAATTCCTACCTAGCAACTAACTATAACTAACTGATTCCTAAAACGTAATGCAGCTAGTGAATAGAATAATAGAAATAAAATTACCGTGATTCACAGCAAAGCGAAGCTTCTGTATCACCGCCAGGTTCCCGCTCACTCGGTACAGGCCGTCGATACTGAGACCTGAGAAAGCGAGGGAGATGGAGATGGAGAGAGAGAGAGAGATAGTGTCGAGTTACACGAACACGGGCGAGCGTTGGGTACGTGAACATCTTCAGAGCAGGGCGGCTCCCGCACCTGTGCTCTCCACGTGATCGATGCACATCCTGACGAAGTTGGGCACCGACGTGTTCTCCCTCTGGCACAGGCTGGTCAGGCTGCAGCCAAACACCTGGTCTGGTTTCAGAGACGACAAAGGCGGGTATGTCAATGTCCGAGCTCTCGCTCACTCTCCCACTCTCCCTCCCTCCCTCCCTCCCTCTCTGTGTGTCAAACAAATCTGTCCATGTCCTGGTGAACACTGTTTTCGGGGGTGGCCAAGCTGGCCATTTGGAAAAGGAGAAGGAACGCTGTGCGGGGTCAGATGACGATCGGTCTGCTCTCAGCCCGCCTCAGGGTGGAGTTTGAGTTTTACAAACTGACCGGCAAATTGGACACGTTCAGGAGTGTATGGGGTGTTGGGGAGGTGCTGTGCTCACTTCAGGATGATTCCCTCATTGTTCACCTGTGACTCTCTCTCTCTCTCTCCTGTACAAGGGAGGAAGTCTGCGCTACAAAGGGAGCTGTCCTCATAGTGAACAGTTGTCTCAAACCTGGTGAAGAAACCAACAGATCCCTGCCTACCTAGTTATCTCTGAAGAGGGATGTCTGTACTCTTGCTGACTTTATTTTGCCGGTTGACTGATTTTGCTGTGTCTTATTGTTTCCTTCGTGGTAAAGTTGCTGCTGCTGTGAAATGACTTACTGCGAATAAAGGAATCTTAAAAGTCAAAAGTCCCTCTCCCTCTCCCTCCCTCCCTCTCTCACGTTCAACATTTTCCACAGCTCCTGGAACCGCGCTTCCAAGAAAATCTCTTTAGTCAAGGGCAAAGTAAAGGTCGTCGTTTCTGAGTGAGAACAGAGAGTCCTCGCTTTCACACACATGTTTCGCCGCCGGCGCTCGCTTTGAATCTGGCAACCGCCGCTCCGCCAAAGTTCCCCTCATGTCGGCGCCAACTCCGCGGGAGCTTCCAGTGCGCGCACGCGGCGATTCGCGGCGTTGCCGAGCCGGGCGGAGCTTGGCGAGGGCGGCCCCGTACCTTTAATGTAGCCCTTGTCCCTGACCGCCTGGTAGGTGGGCCGACGCGTCAGGAACTTCTTGAGCTTCACCCTGGTCTTCTTCTGGTCCGACGCGTCCATGCTCACGGAGGTCTTCATGACTAGGAATCGCACGGGGAGCGGGTTGAGTTGATGACCAGTAGAGTTAAATATTAATGGAAAAAAAAAAAAAAGAAAAAACGATTCCGTTCCTCACCTCGGTTTTTCTTGGAGTCCCGGTGGTCCTTCTCCTTGTCCTGCTTCTCGGCGCCCGGAGACTCGGGCATGTCTTCCTCGATGGCCTCGTCCGACTCCCAGGCCTGGACGGGGCGCCGGAACCGGTCAACCAAAAGAAACAAACGGTAAAAACCCAGTAAAACCAATATTGAAGATTCAAGAGGTTTATTCGTCACATACATATACATAGGTTCACACATATATGCAGTGAAATGTCTTTGCAACGCACCCAGAGATTAAAAATAAAATAAGGCTCAAAAAGATAATACAAAGTGGGGGTACAAAATAGACGGGAATAGGGTTATGCATATGGGATCGGCCATTTGTATATCCAGATATGTGCAGTGAGTATGGAGATATACAGTACAGTAACCAGCGCGAGGAACTACTTTCATGCGATCATCCCCTCGACCTACATGCGCACTGATGGTCTCGGCCAGGGCCCGGTACCAGTCGTTGACGACGCTGTCGATCTCCGACTGGATCAGCAGCTCCGTTCCCTGCCGGGTCTTGAGCTGGTGGGGGCGGAGCGTCCGAGTCAGTTGGAGTAAAAAAAAAAATAAAAAAAATCCACAAACAACACCTCTATACCGACTACACCCATGTACGGAAGTTCTGCCGGGGGTCAAATTGCTGTACTTCGACACTACCCAGATGGGACCTGAATGTGGCCCCCGGGTCGCATGTTTGACAGCCCCGCTCTAAATCCCGCAGGCAAAAGACCCGCCCCCTTCCCATTCTCTTCCGGGCGGCAAACCGGGCTTTTCTTTCCCTCGTTCGGCATCTACCTCGATGACGTGCTTCTTGCTGGACTTGTCCTTGGACGCCCACTCCACCGAGCCGCCTCGCAGGTCCACGGTGAACTCGGGCTTCGACTGGTTGCCGCCGAACTTCTGGGAGACAACGAGACCAGTGAGGGGGTGGGGGAGGGGTTGCTGGGGGCTGAAGGCCTATTCCCCAAAGAGCGCAAAAAAACGAAGAACAATAATATCCACCAATTTTATTTTATTTTTTTTTAATGCCGGCCTTTTTTTATTTGAGGTGGCGAGTTGAGTCGGTTAAAAATGGGGGGAGGGGGGTTGCATTCAAATGGCGCAAACAGGATTTCGTCAAGGGTTTCATTTGAAGATTTCGGAGCATCGATGGCGGCGCAAAAAAAAAAAAAAAAAGTTTAAGCTTTTTTTTGTCCCCCTCCTTTTTTAAATTCGATAATGGAAATGAATGCCATTATTATTGCAAAGTTTTTGTTTTTTTCTTCCCTACTGAAAAATCTTATTTCCAGAATCCAAAAGTGTGATTTTCAAATGAAACTCTTTATTTTAAGCGCATACACGGGTGTCAATCGTTACGGCGTCACCACTTTATTACGGTGTTACAGGGGAGGCAAACAACAACGTCACGTTTGTAGGCGTTCACAACTCAATCGAACCGATCTGAGCGGGGGGAAAAACACACACACACACACACACACACACACACACACACACACACACACACACACACACACACACACACACACACACACACACACACACACACACACACACACACACACACGCACGCACACGCACACGCACACACACACACACACGCACACACATGCGCGCACGCAGCACTTCTTCATTTTCTTTCTTTGTTACCTTTCCGTATATTCTTAACGCTTCCCTCTTTCAGACAAAAGCCAAGCGTTCCCGGAAACTCAAAGGGTTAGTGGTCTCGCAAGATAGGGCCCGGTGAACCCGGTGTTAAGAGCGGTCGGTGAGAAAAGGTTTCCCAGCCAGGTAGAGGAGGTAAGTGAGGGAGGGGGGAAATTATGGGATGACTGACAGGCGGGGGAGCAATACCCAGGCAAACGGGGGGTGGGGGGGGGGGGGGGGGAGCGAGCTAGAGAGAGAGAGAGAGAGAGAGAGCGCGAGAGAGGGAAAAAAAGGATAGAGAGGGGGAGGGACATACAGTGGCGGCCTGGACAGGCCCACAGTTCACATAGGAGACGGCCGGGCGGGGCTTGACCGAGCGCTTCCAGTTGCTAAGCAGCGTGAGGAGCAACTCAGGGATGGAGCCGCTACGGTAGTAAGACTTCAGGAAGGAAGGAAGGAAGGAGGGAGGGGGAGAGAGAGAGAGAGAGAGAGAGAGAGAGAGAAAGGCACAGAGAGATGTAGAACGGTGGAGAAGTGAGAGAAAAATACAGCGGGCCACAGAGGAAAGATGACGAATCACAGAGAAACTACAAGGGGGGTAAAGAAAAAAAATAATAATAATAATAATAAAATGTTTTAAAAAAAGTCACTTTTAGGCTTTGAGAAACGTACTGATTCTTTTTCTGGACAAAAATGGGAGGAGAATGGAGCGGCCACGTGCGTAGGAACGTCAAGGGCTTTCAGAAAGGAGAGGAGGGAATGCCTGTGCGCGTGTGTGTGTGTGTGTGTGTGTGTGCGTGTGTGTGCGCGCGCACGCGTACGTGTGTGTGTGACGGTTACATACCCAGCTGGTGCTGCCCCCCTGCCCTTTAGCAAAGAGCAGCGAGGAGCCCTGCAGGACGGTCCAGGAGGAGGTCCAGTTCTTCCTGGAAAATGAGGGTAGATTCAGATTCGGCGTTGTTCAAACGCGGCGGATCCAGGCGAAGCCCCGATGAACCGCTTTTTTTTTTTTGGTCCATGCGGTCCGTCCAGCCGGACGCCTACCTGACTTTCTTGCCATTCTCTGTGATTTTGGTCACGTTGAGGACGCCGCACTTCTCCGAAGGCTGACGAGGAAAGGCGGAAACGCAGAGTGAACTTCTTGTGAGGGGGGGGGGGGCGGTAAAATATCACACACGCACGCAGCAAGCAAGGTGGACACTGAGATACACACACATTTAAAATAAATACAGAAACAAACAAACAAACAAACGACCTGAAAGCCACGCAAACTCGGAAGCTGGACAAACGGTGAGGCCCAACGGGTTAGGGGGGCTGAGACGCCGGTGTGGTGTTATGCCAAATCACAACCAGCAGATGGCGCCAAAGGTGGCTCAAAGTTTGCCTCAACTGAAATGTACTGCATTTAAGTCGCCTCAAAACGTCAAACATAGCCACATAGATCCAGCCAACCTGGATAAATGAACACTCCTTGAGTCTATGTGTTGACTGCAAGTGGGATCTGATGCAGTGAGGCGGGAGGGGGGGCGAAGATAAAGCATTTCGGGTGATGGACTTTGCATGGGCCGCGCCGTGCCAGGCGGGATGGCGCCGTGCGGCTGGAGCGTGGAGTGGCGTGCGCCGCATGCTGGGATACTAACGGTGGAGGGGTGCTTGGGAGACGAGGGGCAGGAGTCGGAGTCGGGGGAGCTCTGCTTGGGCGCCGGCGCACACTCCTGGCGACAAGAGGGCACAGGGTTTAGGAACGCGACGACGCGGGGCTACCAATCTACCGACCGGCTAGGAGAGAAAGAAGAGAGACACATGAAGGAGCTTGCTGTTTTTGGCGGAAAATAGGTTAGAAACTCAGCGTTGAATCAGGGCGGTTGGGTTAGAATTTGGGTGTGTAATCGCAGAGAACATGCGTTCATTAGGTGGAATCGCACGATATCCGGGAACGTCAGGGTCCAATCGACGACCTGATCTGAAGCGGAAACCGAAAATCACCGGGGAGGGAATGTGATCGGCACCTGATTTCGGGGGACGAAGAGACGGAGGGCGACGGAGGAAGGGGAGAGAGAGAGAGAGAGAGAGAAAAAAAAAAAAAAAAAAAGACGAGGGCGGTACCAACTTTATCACGGTAAAGAGAGAGGCGGAACCTCCTTCTAGATGGGCCAGAACCGAAGCGCGTGAGCTTGAAAGGGAACTGGGGAGAAACATCAAGCGGTTAACACACGAGTCTGGCAGATCGCAACCAGGATAGGTAATGAATTTAAAAAATAAATAAATACAAGTACACAAACAGTCACACTTGACTAATCCACGGGCCGTCTGAAAACATGTTCGCCATGAGAGTTACGTCACTGGCCATCCTGGGCTCCTCTGACTCTGTCACTGTTAATAGCCGCCGGGGGTTAAGCCAAAGCGGCGATTAGCCGGGTCAAGCCGCGACCGCCACAGGCGCCGGATCGGAGGGGGTTCTCGGGGTTCTCCCGAGGAAAGTCGCCGGACGGCGCGCGTACGCTCAACCGGTTCCGGCCCTCGACCCTTCTACCCCGGTCGCATCCGGCTAAAAGGAAAACCCCGCACGGACAGGAGGACGCGCGCGCGCACGGCGAGCTACCTTGTCGTTGAGGTCCAAGACATAGGTGCTGTGCCGCCACTTGGTGAGAACAATGGGGTCGTGCTGCTGCTGCTTCCTCTCCAGGCTGCGACTTTTGGGGACCTCGCCGGACTGGGGAGGGGAGATGTTGTACTGCAGTGGTAGCGGGGAGGGAGAGAGAGAGAGAGAGAGAGAGAGAGAGAGTGAGAGTGAGAGTGAGAGAGAGGTTCACCTCATGTTTTGAAGCCACGGTCACTGACGATTTTCGTCACAAATCAAAGAGCAACACGGTGACGCCCTCTTCTCCGAGGGACCTTTTCGATGTTTCGCCCGGGACCCGACGATGCGCATCCGTCCGACCCTCCTACCTCTCTCCGTGCCTGCCACAGCACCATCAGGGAGCGGGATCTCCCCTGAAGCCCCCCGCCGCCCGGCCTCTCCACGGCGCAAAGACTAAGTCAGCGTCCTTCCGCGCCGCCCTGCCCGCGCGGCCATGTCCGCACCGCCGACCGGTAAGAGAGACCCGGACTATTCCCACGGACGGTGGTTAAAACTGACGAGATTAGGGAGGAGCCGGGCGCTAATGGACTCATCGGCGGGATCCGAGCGCTCACGACAAGTTCAATTAGGATCCCGGGCGTCTTCGGGGCTATGGGGAGGGAGTTTAAATGAAAGCGAGTGACTGGGCAGCGGCTCCACGGGACGTAAAAGCCAGAAGCGGGACCTGTTTTGCGGTGGGGTTGGGATGGGGGTGGAGGGGTTTAGATAAGGGTCGCTTGCAAAGCAGAGACGTCACACAAGTGTTTCGCTGTTTAGGGTTTGTTCCCCAGAGTGTTTTCCTCGTGCGTTTTCACACCATTTTGCCAGAAAGCAACGCATCGCTCAAATGTGAACCCGGGCGGCAGGGCCTCACCTTGGGCAGTTCCCATTCCGACCTGGCTCCATCCGCACTGTAGTAATACGGCCGCCCCTGCTCGTCCACGTGCTTTATCCACTGTAAAAACGCAACAAGTGTTGAGCATGCAGAAGGAATCCCTAAAGAACCGGTAACTGAGAGGCGGGATCCCCCGTGGTGCGCGGCGGTACCTTCTCCTGCGTGTACTCGGAGATGTAGAGGGTGTGGCCGTGCTCGTCCAGCTCCTCCGACCAGCCTCTGGGGGGCGAGCCGTACTGGCTGTCGGACTGGCTGGAGTGGGTGCTGTGGCAGTTCTCCTCCGAAGACAGAGGCTGGCGGGTGAAAGGGAGAAAAGGTTTAAAAAAATTGGTTGAAGAGAGCAGGGACAAAATAGAAGTAAACACAAACAAACAAAAAAAAACAAAAAAACATACGGTTATAGATCTACACTGTAGGTCGGCGGTTTCCAAACTTTGAGGGGAGAACTATAATAAACTACCATGGGGGCGGAACGTTTAAATTTCCCATATCTGCCAAAACCTACAATTCTCGCAACAGCAGCAAAACCTTCAAATCATTATCGGTAGTGAGGTATATATATATTTCTGTGTCCTCAGAGCACCACGACCCCCAGTTTGGGAGCTACTCTCTCTTTGGCGTCCCTGTGCAACGCACCAAACCGCCACACGGTGGCAGCGTCGGACGTCTGCAGCGCTGAGATTTAGGATCCTGCAGAAAAAAAAAAAAAAAAGAAAAGAAAATGTCCTTCCCAACCGGGCAGGGGAAGCCCGGGTTTCCGCACATCAAAGACGACGCTCTCTCTTATTTCCCCGAAGCCCGGTCGCCGCCACGCCGCTTCAAACCTGCCCCTTTTTTGGCTCCGCCGCTCCTCCGGCAGAATGCACCTTCACGCTGTTATTGCCTGCGGCACCGCGTCGTCTGTCATCTCAGAGGCCGGCTGCGCCCGCCGCCGCGCCGCCATGGCAACAGCGCTGACCAATCGCGGATCAGTCCGGGACCTCGCGGCTCGTCTCTTCACCTCGTTTGGGCGCGCGTTCGAAATGGGTCCTGGGTGTCCCGCGCGCCGCCGCCTTCGTTTTAGAGGAAAAACGATTTTCGGGTCCTCACCTCGGTGTCCACCGGGCCCGGGGGGTCTCCGCGGCTGCTGGTGGTGCTGGTGCTGGTGCTCCCGCTGGCGTCGCGGACGCGCGGCGGCTTCCAGGTGCGCTCGCCGGTGGTGCGGTTGTAGTAGAAGTGGCGGCCGCTCAGGTCCTTGTGGGTCTCCCAGTCCCCCAGGATGTGGAGCGGGGAGGTGGCCGGGACGGGCGGCAGGCTGGACTGGGAGATCTTCAGCTCCTGCAGGTTGGTGTAGACCGGCGAGTCCGACCGGCCCTGACCAGTTGGCGACGTGGTCTGAAAGGGAAGTGGGGGGGGGGGGGGAGAGAGCGTGAGGATGGCATACAGTGTGGAATAATCTAGAACTGGGTTTCCCCAACTTTTGTCTGCCACGGCTACACTTTATCCAATTAAATACCCCCGACTTGCCACTATCCCGTTAACCGCAAAAAATGTCACAAACTCGTAGAACTGTGCTTTTTTTTTTTTTTTGGCCCTTCAATCAATCGCTGCAAAAGAGCTGCGAACGATTAAATAAATACTTGAAACCAATCATTTTTTAACGATTCTCATGAGAATTCCATTCACAGCCCAGAGCCCAGCTGTCTCTTCTTGCTCTCGTCCGTCGTTCAGGGAGTCCTCAACCACCACCAACTGAACCAAATAAACAAAGAGTGTTTACTCTTTACTGAGTGACTCGTCAGGAACGAAGTAACACCTAAAAAAAAAACACAGAGCTGCTACCGCGGCTGGAACTGATGAATTTGATTTATCGGCGCAAGCCTTGCAATTTGGATCTTGCGACACGAAAGCCGGTTTCCGTGATTTATTGCCGGGTGGAATTTGGAACATTTTCACGGCACTCCTACAACTCTCAGTGGCACACCGGCGGTTACAAAAACACACCGGTCTGGAATCCTCCCGGACCTGCCGCCGATGACACGTTAGACGGGAGATCCAGTGGCGGAAAGTGACGGAAAAGAAAGCCGACACCCGGCGGAGTGGAGCAACGGGCTCAAGCAGCTGATGAAATCGCCGCCCATGTGGCAAACAGATATTCTCCAACCAGACAGTTATGACTCAAATTGGACCTTCAAACGAGATTCAGCGTCTTGCATGAGGGCTCAGAGTGGATATTTATCGGTGCGTCGGTACAATTTCTATGCAAACCTATTGGTGAAGTTTTGCCGCGTTAAGAGTGTTGAGGTCAGCTTTTTTTTGCAGGAATTGACTGAGCTTGGCATGTGTGAGGAGCAAAAGGAAGGCGATGTATGAGGATGTAAAGAGGAAGTGTCTGGCCTCGAATTACACTTCTCTGAACCTGCACATACATGTCTCCACGGAGCTGCGCAGCGAAGCGGGACGCGGGTGACCGTGACCGTAGCTCGGCGAGGCTCGAAGAAGAGCATAAGTCATATTTTTGGGTTTCGAAAGTTTTCAAATAAAGTTTTGGGGGGAAAAAAAAACAAACAAAAAACAAACCTGCGGAAGGAGAAGCGTGCCGCTGCCTCGAGGCTTTTCGCATTTTGAGCGAATGGCGTGCGAGGCTATCAGGTGTTGATCCCACCGCAATCGAGAGGAAGCAGATGAGGGGCCCGTTTGGAAACCACCGAAACCGGGGAGATCAAGTTAGATCGGAAAACAATAAAACTTCTTTCGGCGAAGTCAATCAAGCCAATCAAGTCAATCAAGTCAAGTCGATCAAGCGTTACCAAGAAACCCACTAAAAGAAATGCAGCTCCGCGGAGTCACATGCTGAAGGCTTGAAGGACAGAAAAAAATAAATGAAGAGTCAGAGTCCTTGATGCCGCTGAAGGAGGGCGGGCGGCGAGGGGAGGGGGTTCAAAATTGGTGCCAACCGATGGTTGCTGAACAAAAAGCCAGGCTCTTGTTTCCATGACCACCGCTCAGAGCATCCAAAGTTTGTCCAAATGGGGCCGAAAGTCGCTCGATCTGGATTTGGACGCAGCCCCGGCTACAGCAGGCCCTGAGTAGATGCCGGACTCTTGTTTCCTTGGAATGGGTCCAAGCGCCGAGACGTTCCGTCAGAATGTTTAACAATTAACAGCCCTCGAGAGAATCAGAATGGGCACAGAAATGTCTATTTTGGGGCCCCACACACGCACACACACACACGCGCGTGTGCGCACACACACGCACGCACGCACAGGTGAGGAATGTGCAAGGAAATGACAAAAAGAGGAATTTGATCGAGCATGTCAGCGCAGATGGACGGACCATGAAAACCAGATGGAGCTTCCTTCCTTAGAATGAGATGGAAAAGCAATAATGATTTAATATCCTGTAAATGTGCGCGGCGGCGGCGGTGGCGGCGAGGGCGAGCTTCCCCGCCACAGCCCCCTCTGCTTTCGGTTAGTTCCACCCGCCATTTTCTGCCGTCAATCCAAGAGATAGCAGAGTATATATAAAAAAAAAAAAAAAAAAAAAGCTCGAGAGCTTTGCGACCGCCGAGGGACGGCGGTTTGGACTGAGTCGAGGTCGGAAATTCATCAAACGCCCAAGCCGGAATTGTTTGGGCGTACTGGGGTTTTTTTTAATTGTTTTTTGAGGAAGGATAAAAAAAAGATCTGTAAACGATTACCCACGCGGCGCGGGTTGGGAGGTCAAACTAATTGTAATCGCACCCGGAATTGACACTTTCTTTTTTTTTTTTTTTGAGCAAAAGCTGTGATCAATGATTAAGAGGGGGCGGGATCTCCATTTTTGACATATGTTCAGTGAGCGAAACGTCCACATGTTCATAGCGAGTGCCGTAGCTCCGTGCAGTGACCTGTGTGAAGAATGCAACACGTGAGGCGCCTACTCCATGCACATTGCACCGTCGTTAGTATTTTTCCTAATTTGCATGCTTTTTATACAGAGAGCAAGTCATGACAAGCACTCAAGAGCGAAAATATTGATGCACGCAATCACACACAAGAAATAACCCATACAAACAAGTATTCCTGCTTACTAGTCAAAAAGTCTTCGGCGGTAGGAAGGAGAATTCTCTCTATGCCGCCTACCAAAAAATGAAAAGAGGAACACCCTGGAAAACTAGAGGTTATAAGTGGTGTCTCGTAAAACAGCGGGTTCCCTCCTTCTCTACAGGAAAAAGAAAAAGGCGCGTAACGTCGTACGGGTTGCAAAGGCGCAACGCCGAGGACGAAAAACTCATGCCTGGACGCCCGCGGAACACAAAGGCAGAGTTTTGCCCAACGCAACACAGCAGGAAGACTAAAAGAAAAGAAAAACCACAACAACACCACAAGACGTTTTTCGGAAATTTTCGGTGTCTCGGAGTCGTCACCTTGTGTCCGGGGCCGCACACAAACACCTCGTCGTCATCCTCCCCGGCCTTCCTGTAACCCCTGAACACGCTCCAGCTCCTGAAGGTGCGACGCATGGCGACCCCCACCTCCACCCCCACCTCAAAATGTCTCCCCGACTTCTTTAGAAACCTCCACCACGCTCTCTCTCTCTGTCTGTCGCTCGCCCTGGCCGCTTCTGGCCAAAGTTAAAAAGAGAAAGCTGACACAGCAATCGTGTCAGAGCCAAAAGGGGAACAGGATATTTCTACCTTGCAAGATAGACGGGGGCACACACACACACACACACACACACACACACACACACACACACACACACACACACACACACACACACACACACACACACACACACACACAGGAAATGGCTTCGCTTGCGAGGGCCTTCCTCAAAGCTTCCTCAAGCGCAGATAAGAGTGTGCCGCCTGTTACACGTCTGTCACGGCATTCAACACGTCTCGATTTCGACAAATCTAAACTCTCGACACAGCCCCCACCCACCCACCCCCGGAAACGCACCGACAACGGGCTTCTCCGCGGCCATCGCCGTCCGGGGGTCCCGGTGGAGAGAGGGTCAGTCGGCGAGAGGGGCGTTAGATAATTTGTCACGGATATTTCGTCGCAGAAACGCGCCTTTTTTTAACCCCGAAAAAGGCTGCCGTTGAAGACAGCTCCGCCAGAGGGGGAACCGGCTCCCAAAACCCTCCCCATAGTTTCGAAACGGCTCGTTCGCGGTTTAGGGAGCGGAGCGGCAAGCGCGCGACCTTCAAAGTGACGACCACGCGCGTAAGGTGTGGAGACAAGAAAGTCAACGCGGTCAAAAGGCGTCGTCTTAAGGCCGCGTCTGCCGGATAGGTTGAAGTGAATGAGATACGGCGACGGGGGCCTGAGAGGGGAGACCAGTGGAGGATCGGGTGGGGCGGGGCCGGTTGGGGGGTGGCAGCGGTGCAGCGAGGTCCTTGACAGGTAATTACAGCTCCGAGGGACCTGGGGAGTGAGAGGGGTTTAAATGAGGGGGCGAGAGAGACACGGAGAGAGCGAGAGGCACAGGTGGAATGCGGAATTATTCCTTCCCAGCGCCGGAGGCTCGCCTCGGTGAACGGGCTCCCGAGGCTGGAAGGATGGAGCTACCGCGGACGTCGCTGCGCGCGGCATTAGAATGCATCGGGAGCGGGCGGCGCGCTCAGCGGGGCGGGGAGGGGCAATTAATCAAACTCTGAGGGCTGCTAAATGGCCACTGAGCCTGACGACTGGAGGAAAACACGCATTAGTCTTCTCCTTCCGGTTGAACATCCCCCCCCCACCCTTTTTTTTTTTTTAATCACCACCCCCCCGACATTCGCTTAGAACCGTCCGCTTGTGCCAGGGAGCACGTTTCCGACTGCCCCTTAAAAAAAAAAAAAAGCGGCGAGGAATGAGAGTGAATCACCACGAGTCATGGTGAGGGCAGGGGGGAGGGGGGCTGTAGGTGTGTGCTAAGGCCACTAGGTGTCTCCCTTCAGTCATGCAGACCTGCAGGGAGAGAGGAAAGGAGCTGATGGGCAGGGTGGGGCAGAGATGGAATAGGTAGTGTGTGTGTGTGTGTGTGTGTGTGTGTGTGTGTGTGTGTGTGTGTGTGTGTGTTGATATCTGACCATAAGGCGAGCAGCGAAGGGGAGGGCGACTTCTCCCTTAGCTTGCCTTGCTTGCCGTGCTTCCTGTGCGCTTGTCGATGTTGATCGTATAAGGGTGAAGATGCATCGCCCCCGCCCTTTTTGGTTACCTTGCCGCCATGCCCCCGTCACCTTGCCTCAACGCTAACACACGCTGACAGATGTGGGCATGTCATCCAGACCTCAGGCCAGTTACTGTACACCAAAGGGTGAGCGAGCGAGCGAGTGACCGAGCGAGCGAGCGAGCGACCGAGCGAGCAAGCGCGCGCACACACACACGCACACGCATCTAGGACAGCAGACAAACAAAGACACACCACAGAGTGCCGTGTGACTCACCAGGGCAGAGGTAACATTATGTGGTCTCAGAGGCTTCAAGAAAGAACCAAAGAAAGCCTGCGAGTCCAGACACAGCAGTCTTTGTGTCGAGTTGTAGCCGTGTTGTCGCACATTGTTCTCCATCCACATTTCGGTGAATGGGGACGTAGAGGTGGTTGTTGGTGCAGTGGCAGCATAAGCCCTGACTGATCCTTACATAGTGGTCAAGTGTGTGTGTGTGTGTGTGTGTGTGTGCACCTCATTCAGCATGACACCCACGCCCACCACGCTCCTTTCCTCTCCTTCTGCCCTCACTCCTCGTCCCTTCCTCCTAAATAAAAATCCACAGTGTACAAAACCCAGCTAATAGCCATCTAACAAACTTCTCAAGCGCAGCCATGTGCCATCCGACAACCTCTCCCTGCTCCAGGAGGTACGATGAGGACGATGATGATGATGGTTGGGGACCATATGACCAGATTAACCTACATTTCCACTTCGCTGGGCGCCAGTGAGACCACGTCCGCCCGGCTCTCCCCTCATCACATCTGTGGCATTTCACATGCCAACCAATCCCACCCCTCCTCCCACACCCCAAAGCATGGGAACACACACACTGCACATCAAAAGACATGTCAACTGCTCTGGCCTGATGTGAGCGCGCGTGCACGCACACACGCACACGCACACACACACACACACACACACACACACACACACACACACTTTTACAACAACCAGCTCAAGCGCTGTGCTCTAGTGCAGGGTCCGCAGCGTAAGGTCTGATATCGCCCTGATCTCATCTCAAAACAGCTCGGACTGCAGTATTCAGCTCCCACAGGGCTCACTGCGAACCGGAAAAGAGGAAAAGTGTGATGGAATTCAAATATTGACCAAGTCCTCCAGGTCAATCCACACAAACATTATTTCCACTCGTGTGCGGACAAGCCCACATTTTGCCCACACACACACATATCCAGACAGGTTCGGCTTATTTGGTGACGGAGCGTCAGAAAGCAAAGGATAAAGCGAGTCAGCAGGTTTTCCCACGGTGCGGCCGCTGTGACGTGGGCGCCTCTCTCTCTCTCTCATTTCACGGATCCGACCGCAGGGGCTCCCGCATCGCCAGAAATCCAACCAATCAACCTTTTGCCCCCGAAACAGATAGCCACCATTGGATAAAATGTCAGGGCGCGGCGGCGTACGCAGCAAATACGTCGCGAGGCCACTGATAAAGCGGCACCCGCGGTGGAGGGAAGGCGCCCGTTTGGTGTGTATCGATTTGGGGGAAAAAAGGCTGGACAAACACACCGATTATAAGGGACCTTCAGCGACGGCGGCCGTTTTAAATTAAAGCCGCGATGCCGCCAAACTCCAACCAGCTTACGGCGTTTAAGAACTCTCTCTCGCTCTGCTTCCACTGTCCGCCAAACGGGGCAGTTGCGATGGCAGAACAGCCGCGGTAGCAGGTTTACGACACAGATCCACAGAGAACATCCTCTGTCGTTGGTGTGGCGATGACAAATTTTGACGTGTTTTTTGTGTTGTTTTTTTTTTTAAACACAAAACCCTGTCGCACAGGGAGTCTCGCTCTCAAATCATCACACAGTTAGCTGTCCTTATAAAAAAAATGCCCTCCCCCCACAAAGGAAAAACTCTGTTAAATGTTAATGAGGAGGAAGGAAGCCTGGCAGCACGCCCGGTCCACCCTGCCGCGCATATGGAGAGCGCCTGCCTCGGCCAAAACCCCGTCGTACTGGGGGCACCGAATCCCGTGCCCGCCGGTGCTGGGGCCTAAGCGGAGCGATGGGAGCCGCACAGCTCATGTCCGGGCCAATCTGTCCGCGGCTCTTTCAGGGGTGGCGGTGGTGATGGTGGTGGTGGGTGGGGGGCAAAGCAAATAAACATGGAGAAGCAGAGGAATGCTCAATCAAGCCCACTGCCACAAAACCTGTCGGCATCATTCTCATTCCAGGATGCGCGGTGGCAGTTTTCCCCCCCAACGCACCAACGGCTTCAGACCAAGCGGGCTGCGGCCCAGACGCCATCCGATGTCCCCACCCACACCTGGGTGACAGCAGACGGCGGAGTTCCACGCTAGGAAACGCGTGTTTGCGTGCGTGCGCGCGTGTATGTGTTTACTCCCGTTCCTGGCACTCGGCAACGCGAAGCATCTGCACGACAGAGCCGGAGAGAACCGGAGGAGGAGTGCGTGTGCGTTCAGTTGGCCACGTTGGTGCCGGTGGTCAACCAAGCCAGAGATGGTCGCTCACTGGTAAGAGTAACGTCGGCAGCCTCAAAAAGAAAAAAAAGAAAAAAGTGTCTTGCCGTGTGCTACGGGATCAAAGTCTTAAAAGAGACAGAAAAGGGGAAAAAAAAAACAAAAAAAAAAAACACAACAACTGCACAACTATCCAAAAGCACAACTGAAAGCAGGATGTGATTCATCGAACGTACGTCCCTGAAATAAGACGGTGCGGCAGAAGGGCGGGCGTTGCATAAAGTAATTCCCGCTGCAGAAGTCAAACGACCTGCCTGACAGCATCGATTTGTTCGGTTCAGCCGCCAAAGAGGTTTGGAAAGGGGGTGGAGGGGTTGGGGGGGGTGGGACGATGACACACGACTGATAACAACCGGAGACTACCACCAAGGAACATTAAGTTTCATCAATGGGACCGGCTTCGCCGCATCCCGCACGTTTTACTCATTTTGAACGGCCCTGCTCAGCCCGCTCTTTCGCGCCGTCCGGGTTTTGCGTCTTGGCCGCAGACGAGGTGCGCGTCGGGCCACGTGAACGGGGGTCGTCGGTCCCACCGCCGTTTCCCCAGCACTCTCCTCAATGGGGGAGGTGTTTTCGACCATGACCTACAGGCTGCATGCACGGCTGGCCAAAGGAATCAGCTCCAGAGAACCCGGGCGACATACAGAACAGGGATGTCTGTAGGTGAAGCACGAACGTCCGGCCGTAGCTTCCACTATAAACAGCCGACGCAAGTGAGTGCGTCACTATTTTAAAAACTTACTTTGTTTTTTTGTTTTTCCACCCCTGACCAGAATGCGAGCTTTCTTTCACGGTGCCGGGCACCAGAAGCCTGTAGTAGAGAATTAGCAACAGCCCTCCATGGCAGACATCTGACAGCTAAGCCTCTGGCTAATGGCTAATCCCGTGTAATGCCTTGAGCCTGATTGGTTTCAGCCAATTACGCTCGTACGCTCCCCCAAGCTGTGATTGGCTGATACGGGGCGGGGGGCGGGGCCAGGGAGGGCGCTGGCGGTGCTTTGCTCCCGGCTCGATGGGCTCATGTAGGAACTCGGGAGGAGAGGTGGCCAGCCATGGGGTCAGCAGTGCGCTGACCACAGCCCGTAATCCGCTGACTGGCCGTCTGACTCAGTTGGCAATATCAACATTATCATGACGAAGCACTGGAGAAAAAACAACAACAAAAAAAACTAAAAAACACAACAGTAATCGACCATGTCAAACCAATGCACAACCTAACCCTAACCAGCCAAGAGATGGTTCGCCGCGGTAAACAGCCAACGTACAAGATTTCTTTGTGATCAAGCGAAGCGCCAGAACACACTGTTCTTTAAAGAGGTCGATTCAACGCATGTCAGAATGAAACTCTCCGAAAATCTCCGCCTGCTTATCTGCCCCTGGTGCGTGTGTAAACATGGAGGGATTTACTCAGACGGGGATGTTTGAGGGAGCCCCCATTTCACTCCCACGGGTCCAACTCACCCCTTTTAAGTGGGATGACAACACACGCGCATGGCAGCCAATTAATACTGCATTCATTCAACGGCGGTGCGTCACCACGGTAACAGCCGATGCACCAGGGTGAAACCCATAGACAAATTGATCTGTAAAATGCAAATAAAGTGGCATATTCACCATGCAGCATCATATAGAGACAGGTTTTGATATGGGCACATCACATGTGTCGCCGGGTTTTGCGTACATCGTTTGTATTTAATTTCTGTAGTCTAGTAACACAACCGATGCAGGAATTGTTTATTCGACACACGCACGCACGCACGCACACACGCACACACGCACACACGCACACACACACACAATCTCCACCACATAAGCACACTGGCCTCGTGAAGGAATTAAGAAGTGTTAATGAGGCACAAGCTTATTCTAATGATTGTAGAGTAACGTAGCGCTTCACATGTTAAGAATTAGAGGTTCACAAGCGCGCTCGCGTATGCAAAACAGATCACGCCCAACAAAGAGGCTCCCGTTTCGGGCCGAGCGGAATGACTCGCGTCTAAACGTCTCTGCAAGTTGCCCGACCCGAGCACCAGGGCCCTTGTTGCCTCTCTCTTTCTCCACTCCGGGGGTAGTTTTGGCTGCCAGAAGGGTTCTGAGTCGGCGCCGTTAGGCATGCACGGGAACGAACAGAAATGTAACAGTACAGGGCGAGATGAGGTGAGGATTTTGGAGAGGCCTTTGTTTCGCCGAGCTTCAAGCGCCGCGGCGGACTCACTCTCCCCCCTTACGCCACCCCCACCCCAGAGAGAGCCTCTTTTAGCCTGCCAGGAGAGTGGGCCACGGCTCCGCTTCCTACGATGGCACCGAGTAACCTCGCGTTCTAATTTGTCTTTCCCTTGAAAGGTCAGGTGCGCCAAGGAGGGAAAAAAAGGCCTGGATTTCATTACAGTCCAAGGCGGGGGCCCAATTTGTTTGTCCGGCGGCGGTTTGAGTCCAGATGCGGTGAGGCTCCGAATCGATTTCTTGTCCAATTACAGTTTGTTTGACTAAGTTTCAAGCCTCCAGCAGACAACACGGCCAATACTGGGAAGGAAAAGCGATCCCCTCCCAAACCACCCACCCCGACTTCCAGGGAAAGTGCGCCTGGCGTTGTTCCCCTCTCATTTGGGGTGTTTTAACAAAAATAGACCAACTTAGTGACCCGGCAGACGTCCTGGCTAAGCGGTCAGCTGTACTAACAAGTGGCTACCGTGTGTTATGTAAGAGAGATGCACCATTAACGCCGACACACACACGCGCTGATGGAACCTATTTCACTTTAATCCTGCACTTTAAATACTTGCCAATAGCATGATTATGAGATTTTGTACATTTATTGGAGTGTACAAGCCCGCGTTATTTTGCAGTCATTAAAGCAAATGTAATTTAGTTTTCCACTTCGGACCCCAATTCCAGCGAATGTAAAAGTAAAAAAGCAGACACCGGTCTTTGGTACTCGGTATCTGCTTTTCACATTTGGCAAAGTCTCAGATAAACCTAATGCATTATTAGCCTGGCTCTGATCTCATTTGCTGTACCACAAAACACTTTTTTTTTAAAATAATGACTGTTACGTAGGCACACAGCTCCGTGTCAGGATGATTAAAACAGAACCCATGTGGAAGGATCTGGTCAAGCATGTGAGCAGGTCTGGGTCAAAGGTCTACGCTAGCAACAAAGGTATTAGACAATTTTGTTGCGGAGGTTTTTTCGCTGTGGTGTTTCCCACTGTTAAAGAAATATTTCCCCTGGGGGGCCGCTTGCTGTTGTGGGTGTGGGTGAGGCCTTTGCTCCCGCTGCGCGGCTTCTCTGCGGCGGGTGCCCCGGGTGGTTGAGGGCCCATAAATATGGCGGCCTGCTGGCGTCGGCGGCTAACGTCCAGCGGCCCTGCGTTCGGCACACTCAGCTACGTGGATGGGGTCACGGCTGGGTGGGGCGGGCCTCGCTCTTGCACGGGGGGGGTCGGGCAGGGTGTCGCCGCGGGACCTGGCTCCGGGCCTGTGTTCCGTGCCTGGCTTTGAACACACCCCAGCATCCTCCTGGTTGCATTCCTCTCCTTTCCTCCCTCATTTACTGCCATAACTATGACAGGAAGGAGTCCACGCGCCCGATTGCTGTTCCAGTTTTCGTGGACCTAATAAACTCTGTTTATTCGGAACATGTTGTCGATTGATGTTTATTTTTTTCAGTGTACGTTTATGTTGTTGTTTGTTTGAATGTTTATTTGTCTCACCCGTGGTGAATCTCCCCCTCTTGGAGTAGTGATTAGTTGTTTATAGACCCAAACATGGTGAAATAGTTCTCCAAAGAGGGGGGTTGGTGGCGTCTCTGTATAACAAAAAACGGTGCTTTAAGAGAGCGATTTAAGAATGAAGAAAGAGTTGCATTGCAGGTTGAGAAGTTGAGCTCCACTTGCAGACTAACTCGGTCCTAGATGCAATGGCATACAGATACGCTGTGTTGTATGCCCAGCGTGCCCGACACAAGTCCCATGTTGCCAGCCCAACGGTGGCACCAGGACAATGTCATTCAAACTACGATCTTCGTGTTCATGGGAAGCGGGAGAAGACGCTGTGGGCGGCGGCGGTGGCAGCAGTCTTTCCAACGGGACTGGAAGGCCTTAACGCAGAGCCCACTGAGACCGCTCTGGACACAAGGGGCTCTTGGTACGGAGGGAGAACAATGGCCACTCAGTGCCCCCCCCCCCCAAACCCCAACCACACTGGCCCGTCCGGCTGACAATGACAGGAGGAGAGGCGAAGACAGACGGTGGGGAGTTTGAAAGAGAGGTGTGAAGTGTCACACGGTCGTTTTTTGGATCCTCCTGAAAGGGCGAGAGAGAGAGAGAGAAAGAGAGAGAGAGAGAGAGGGAGGGAGGGGAGAGGGTGTAACAGGGGAGAGGAGAATGGGCCGGGACAAAGGGAGAAGAATGACGCTCCAGTAGGTAGGCCAGGGCTTTCACTGACAGCTGTGGTTACTGCGGGGATTGAATGGCCGATGGAGGGGTGGGGGCCACCACATGGCGGCCATTGTTAAGGAAAGAAGGGGTGTGTATTTACATTGTCACGTCTTGGGGTGGCTCTCTCTACAGAGGCAGGTGCGGCAGCACTGGAGAGTTAAGGCCAAAAGAATTTGACACACTCTAGCAAAAAAGAATGGCCCACACCTCGCTGGAATGCCTCAGAATAAATGCAATCTTATGAATGGGAGCGCGCACACACACACACACACACACACACACACACACACACACACACACACACACACACACACACACACACACACACACACACACACACACACACACACACACACACAGCCAGTCAGTCAGTCAGTGAGCCGTTCAAGGTCGAACCGTGTTCGGCCCCCCAGGAGGTCGTACAACTCCACCTTCCCCTCTGCTTTTAAACGTGGCACAGATTCCCTTTAACGCTCACCAGCGAAACAAATTGCCTTCATTCTTACACAACCCGAGGCCTTCACACCAACAACACACAGCCTGAGACAGGAGAGAGGACAGGGCGCTGCGGGGGTTGAACGCTGCTTTATCACAATCAAACAAACGCATAAGGGCACATAAATACATCATCGGTTAACAAAAGAAAACCGTATTTGAACACCACGATCAACAATAAACAAAGCACGGCAGCATAGTATGACGTGTGACATTTTGTCGATCATAAAACATTGCGGCGTTCTCCGCAACATACAATTTGGGTAAGCGTTTGTGCACTGAATTAGTGAAATCTCACCCCAAAGCACTTCAGGCTTATTAACACACTCTGACGTAACGACCGCCCGAAAAACGAACAACGTAAGGGTGAGCAGCGTAAACACGAACCATCAAATGAAGAAAGCACCCGCATGTGGCAAAGCCGCGTTTTCCTCAGGACGGCGACCGGCCACGGGGCCTCTGGCGTCGGTAAGAGCTGCCGGTAAAACGCCTGATCCACTTTCCTCAACAGCCAAGTTGACTAAGCCCCACCCAACCCCCGCCACCCCCACCCAATCGGCTCAACCCCCGTCATAGAGCTAACACGGTGGTGGCGGGCAACTCACAATGTAGTGCGGGCTCCTCAGGTAAGAAAACATGGTCCCGGCGGAACACAGCGTGGGCCCGGCGGTCCCGGTTGGGAATGAAAGTGCGGTGGTGCAAGTCGCTGTTGTCCAGGTCCCTCCGAGCCGCCTGCCTGCTCCACCACTACACCCGACCTGCACCCAGCGCAGAATGACAGAGGCATCGGCAGCCGATTATGGGATCTTAAGTTCTATTTAGAGCCCCGGTGCTCTCCTTAAATAGGAGCACTCATTAGCTGAATGACCTCGGCCTCCGAGAGAGAGCGAGAGAGCGCGAGAGAGAGAGGGAGAGAGCAAGAGAGAGAGAGAGAGAGAGAGAGAGAGCACAGAGAAACGAAAGACAGCAAGGGAGATAAAAGGGGGGCAGAACGGACCGCTTGACGGGTGGCCGTACTCGCCGCTCACCCCACAGGCCGGAGAGGGTCAGAGTTCCCGACCCCTCGGGGTCATAACGTCGCTGGTTCACACGCTCCAGTTACGGCCGGTAGACGCCAGCACCGGAATTCCTGTCGCCGAGGAGCGAGGGAGGGGATCCTAAAATCCGGGTCCGCTCTGAACCGCTCTCGTATCCGAAGCGCAATCACAACAAACACAACGGACGGCGTGTAAACAAGCGGCGGCGCTTGGAAGAAAAGCATTACCAGGGTTCGTATTTATAGTTTGTGTAATTCCGTGCACAAAAAAAAAAACTAAAGAACAAACCAAAAAATAAATAAACGGGATCATAGCCTATACCGATCGCCATTTAAACGGATCTTTCCCCCGTGTGTGTCAAGGGAAGCGGTCAGGCAAAATAGACGGTGACGACAGATTAGAATCCTCATCTCACGCATGGGTGCCACGCTGCAGCGGGACGGGTGGGGGTGGGGGTTACATCCACCCGAGCACCTCTGCAAGAGTCGCGCCCGCTGACGCCTCCACGCGGCGGAGCACGGGGTGTCCCGCTTCACACCGCTCCCCAATTTAACCTACATTCCACCTCACGGGCACACACCAGAACAACACAACACGACACTACACTACACAGAAATTCTCTCCAAACAGCGGAGGTTCATTGCTCATTTTTCTTTGCAGTGTTTAATAGTGTTCTTCTTCAACGTAGAGACCCTGGACAGATGCGCACACAGCTGAAGAAAGACAAACAAAAGTGGTCGCCTGTGAGTCTCACAGATTTATCGATTTTCTGACCCAGAGTTCTAAGCTTCGGCTGACTCGCATCAGCATCCGTAGAATTCTACAAGATTTGGGCAATTAAAGAGGGACCTATATGCTCCCTTTTTCACATGTTAATATAGGTCTCTGAGGTCCCCAAAACATGTTTTTGCTGAAAATACTTAGATTATGCATTCGAGCCATTGTGACATGCCGCTGAATCCCAACTCTTCCAAACGGGCTGTTTCAGTGTGTGTGTGTGTGTGTGTGTGTGTGTGTGTGTGTGTATCTTTCATTGTAAATAAGCAGCCAAGCCCCGAGTTCTGAGCCAATGGGGTTGGAGCACAAGTTCCGGGCTTCCGTGAGCCGACGGGGTTTGAGCTTGACTGCGGGCTCCATTTCATTTAACCCGTAAACTTTCACCGATTTCACCCTATCGTATTAGCGTTGCATTGAGATTTCACTGCATATATGTATGAAAGTATGTACGTATATGTATGTGACGAATAAACCTCTTGAATCTTGAATCTTATCGGTACACTAAAAATCTGTTTCTGAACAAATTTGAGGTGAGAAATAAGTTGCTGAATCTTCACTCACATTAGATCTGCAAGGCCTCATTTAAAAGTTCTTTGCGACTTTCGTCGCACAGGGACTAGCGCATTTGTTTCACGTGAATGTCGTCAACTAAAATAAATAATAAATAAAATAACACATTTGGAGGAACGCACAGCGGATGGGATGGAGCAGACGACCACATAAGGAAATCCGGCACGAGCTGACGTCAGAACGGGCAGAGAGTAGGAGAGTAGTAAAAAAACAACAAAAAAAAAAACAACAACTTCGTCTCCAGTTTACCTCATCATTTGCCACTCTGGCCACGTCTAACATGAACATCCGACATCGTGACATGACACTTAGGTCCCCTTTAAGACAAGAGGAGCCGACTTCATGCGACGGCCGCCGAGCCACCACCTTCTCCTGCCCGGGGCGCCCGCTGACACGCTAACGCTCGGGCAGGACGCCGGCCTCGCCTCTTCACGTGCGCGCCCCGAAACGTACTGTCTCAGCTTCTTGTTTTTCGCCCTCCTCACCGCCCCCGTCTTGTGACACCGGAGACGGACAAAGAACAGCGTCGGCCCCTGTACGGCTCCGTGCGCGCGGGGGTTACAATCGCCTTCTGTAGCCACACACCATGACTCATTACTGAGGGAGCAGGGCCGACGGAAAGAACGACGGGGAGAGAGAGAGAGAGAGAGAGAGAGAGAGAGAGAGAGGGCGAAGAAAAGCCGGGGCCGAGAGAAAACGAGAGCGAGCGACGAGAGAGAGAGAGAGAGAGAGAGAGAGAGAGAGAGAGAGAGAGAGAGAGAGAGAGAGAGAGAGGGGAACGAGGGAGACGGGGAGAGCGCGCTCCGGTCGCCCGCCCGGTGCGCGGGGCGCGGCGGCTCAGGGTATTAACCCAGGTGATTCAGGTTAATTGAAACTCAAATAGACGGCGAGGAGCGCTTTAATCGCGCGGCGGCGCTTCGGCTTTGGGCGCTAGAATTCTTTTTCTATGAAAATAACACGCCGACGAGGGGAGGCATGCCGCGCACGTTCACAACCTTGAATTTGCGATGACGGCGTGTAAATCCAAGAGTCGGTGTGTATTTCTGCGTGTGCGTACGTCTCTTTGTAGTGATCCCTGAGCATACATATGCATGAGGCCGTGTGTGTGTGTGTGTGTGTGTGTGTGTGTGTGTGTGTGTGTGTGTGTGTGTGTGTGTGTGTGTGTGTGTGTGTGTGTGTGTGTGTGTGTGTGTGTGTGTGTGTGTCAGCCCTCATAAAGCTGATTCTAAGGCTCCAGATTTAATGATCCTGCTCTCCAGAACGTGACCCAGATAACTACCACCCTGCGGCCCTGGAGGTTCAAGTGGCATAATTCCAAACACCTAACTCTCTTGCTTTCTCTCTCTCTCCCTCACTCTCTCTCCTATCCGTCTGCCAAACATGGCTGTGGCGTTGCCCTTTGGCCTGTTGTGCTGATTTTGGGGGGGAGCCATTGTGTTAGAAGTGTGCGCGGGCTGAATTATTCACCATGGATATTATCGCGGCGCTCTCCCCTTCATTTCCACGGGGGGTGACGGGCGTCCCACTTCAGACAACAGACGTCCGCCAAAACAGGGAAGCGGGGAAAACCTTCCAACCGTCAGACGTCATATGGACGAAATCGACAGAGAGTTATCTGAGTACTCCGGGGGGAAGCCTCGCTGGCGGCTGGCTGTTTCGGCCCCGCGAGTGAGTGGGCGTCGGCACGTTTACTATCGATGACAACGGCCCGAGTGCGCAAAAATGAATAACCGTTCAAAACGACGGATCGTAAGTCCCGAGAGCGACAGATCGACGGCGCTGAAGCGGTCGGCGGCGGCGCTTAGATGACACTGCCATCAACGCGCTCAGAGAGCGGCTAAAATGAGTGTCCTTTTCATGCCAGGTAGGAGATGATTATCAGCGCGCCAATTCACAGCGCAGGTGGCATTTACCGACCGTGAGAGATCAGTGCTTGGTGGGTGGGGGATGGAGGGAGCGGTTTCTCTCCACATAGGTCTGAGGGTCATCCGCTCATCCATTGGGGACCAGGTGTCAGTGTTTGTTTCATATGCTTTACTTCATTGTTTAAATCTATACTAACGGATAAATGACAAAACTAAATACAAGACTCAAGGCCTTTGATTGGCCCGAGGATTATGGTTGCGTTGCCACGAGGCCATTTCATCTTTCTTGGCTTGGAGAGCAACTCCTCAAAGGCCTCTTCCAAGCTTCACGCAGGCTTCATTGGCACCGCGTCCACATGCAGGGGGCGGGGGGCGCTCCCCAGAAACACCACGGAAGCCGATGCACTTGCCCGTTTGGTCCCGCAGGGGACGAACGACAAAAGACCGTTTTCCCTGCACGGTACCCGTCAACCATGCAGACCCTGTCTCACAGAAAACCCGGTCACACAGACCACACTTTCACCGGCCGATTTATTTCAAACGGGGAAAAGTGAAAAGACGGCGGAAAATGGAAAAACTCCAAGAAGACCTGAAAAACAAAGAGTCGCGAAAAGCAATTTGTTGCACCTTATTGAAGTTAACGTTATGTCACGCGATTAGTAAAAATTAAATTAATTCTTCACGAGTCTACTGTATGCAAGAAAAAGGTTTCAATGGTACAGGGTTAAAATAAAATAAGTATAGGGCTGGTTATGTTTTCATATAGTCCTATAGCGGCTATAGTATAACATATTTGACAGCTGAGCTTCCCACCTGAGGTTGCATGATTATGTAGATGACTGCATTCCCCCCCCAAACTGTGGCTGCAGCAGTGACACAGATGAGCCTGTGTATGGAAAACACTAGAGATGGCGGCAGAGAGAGAGAGACAGGATAATGGGTGTAGGTGATGGAATAGCGAGAGGGCACAGGGTTGCTCCAGACGCCTGACAGACAACGGGCTGATGGGTGTGTGCGGTGTGAGAATGTCTCACACACACACACACACACACACACACACACACACACACACACACACACACACACACACACACACACACACACACACACACACACACACACACACACACACACACACACACACACACAAAGAGGAGAGAAATGGAATTACCGCACTGCAGACAGATAAGGGAGAATACAGGACCCAGTGGGGGGCGGAGGGAGGGTGGGTTTAGGACGACTCATTTCCACCTCCCTTCCTCAGGCAATGGGAAAGAGGGGGCATTACGTGAGTAGAAAAAAAATAAAAATAAAATGAACAATCCACAAAATATCAATATTCACAACTCCCTCTCTATTCCAGCAGTCTTCATAAACGACAGCAGGAGTAAATTTTTTACAGATAATCCAAAACCATATAGAGGTTCTGCACAGTATCTGCGCTCGCATCATAGAAATAAAATGAATTAGACTAAATTATGACAGATGAATAAGATGAACAGACGAACCATATACACATTAGGCTAGGGCCTAGTAGGGACCATTTTTCCATCACTACTCCCAAAACCGGAGTCCCCGTTTGGTCACTTTGTCTCGCCCAACTGCGCTGCTGGGAAGCACCCGTCTCGGAATTGTTTTGACTCTGCTGTGACGAAGCCGAACCAGCATCCCGTCTCCCTGAAGAGATGGTGTTGACGTGTGGGGAGACGCATTAACGCGCCACTTATAAACCGCAAGGAAGGTCAACATGTGGCCTTGGTGAGTAGGGGGTTGTGCAGCTTACCGCCAGGAAAAATGAAAATAAAGCAAGGCCATCTCACTGTGTGACAACGCTAAATAGTAAACGAAAGCTGCTACAGTCGTACGAGGAGTCGTTCGGCAACACTTCCAGCCATTTGCTGTGGTTAAACTGCTACGGTACTCGTTAACTTTGACCTCGTAGCAAACGGGTACAATTCGGGGGAGAAAGAATAGTTAACATGAGATGCACATGAATTAATTTAAATCCCTTTTGCATCCACCACGTGGCTTATACCAAGTGAAAACCAACCATGACCAAGGATCTTGTGTGTGTGTGTGTGTGTGTGTGTGTGTGTGTGTGTGTGTGTGTGTGTGTGTGTGTGTGTGTGTGTGTGTGTGTGCGCGTGCGTGCAGGATGGAAGTACAGTAAAGCTAGGCGACAGAGAACCACATTGTGCTGACGGGGCATTGTGCCCTGTTTAAACGGGTCATCGGTCACTGGGCCCACTGGTTGGACGCAGCCAGGCCAGGCTGCGTCTCTCTACGCCCACAACAACTCTCCCTCTCTCCCCCTCTCCCCCTCACCCAGGGAAAAATACAAAAAGTTCTAGTAGCTCGCCGGCCACTGTAAAGCCATTGTTCAGTACAGTGCCTGCCACAGAGCGTGAGAGAGCGAGAGCAAGAGGCTTTGCCTTGTCATCTGTAATGCCCAGTCACATGGCTGGGGATATTTAGCAAAAAAAATAAATAAATAAATTAAAAAAAAAAAAAAAGGGAACCACATCATCAGCTGGCCCTTTGGCCCGCCTGTCACGCTGAAAAACATGACCACACGCTGAACTCTCCAACAGCACCCCAAACCCCTGATTTAGCCTACACACACACAGAGACACAGAGACACACACACACACACACACACACACACACACACACACACACACACACACACACACACACACACACACACACACACACACACACACACACACACACACACACACACACACACACACACACACACACACACACTGATATGAGATCCATCGCCCGGGTGACCTCCACGGCCGCCACAAACTACAAATGAGAAGCTGTTCCCAGAAATCCTCATTAACCTAATTTCTGACCGATGGAGGTTCAAAACAACACACTCCTCATCCTGGTGAAATTCTACATGAAAGTCAAAGGACACGCAAAAAGAAAAAAGACAAATTGTTTTACTGCGCCAACGGCCCTGATCACATCAGGTCTCGGCTGTGTGTGTTTTCGCGAAGTCGGCCGTACCGTATCGATCGGTGACGATTAAATTAATTGAAATGAATGGATTTCAGTGCGGAAGTTCACAACCTCGGGCTCGACAGATGCCACTTTTTATACAACCAGTAGCGACTGTGAGTCCTACACTTATAAGTATTGGCTGATAGGAGAAAAAAATAGGTTCCTTTCTATTTAGTGTACCGTATAGTGCAGACATTTACAGTTGATTTGGGGTCTCTTAACAGTTGACAAGGCATCCATTTTTCCTTTTCCACGAGACACATAACATGCTTCCCCAGCATCTGTAGTGCGTACAATAAGTACGAGTGTGTTTAGTGTCTGACTCGGTATTGGATTTTTTTGTCTGATAAAGATCCTCCATTTCAGCCGGTCGAAGAGGGTGCAAGGTGCACAGACGGTGTTCAAAAACGAAGAGTTAATTTTCAAATTTAGGCTTCCCCTTTGACACACGGACAAGGTTGTTTCTAACAGTACAAAGACCTACGCATCTGTTCCTGCGCCGGACACGTGAGACACTTTTCCCCCCCCGCCTTCAAATCGACGGCCCGCCTCGCCCGCCCGTTCCTCGTATTCTCACCCCGTCGCTAATTTTGGGGGGCCGCGGTGAGGAGTGGTTATCCACTCCTCTCAAATATCATCAGGAACGCGGCACACCAAATCGCAGCCAGAGCGACCACAGACAAAATAGGCCGTGAAGTAGTTGCCGTCTTGATTTGAATACGTCGCCATGGTTGCAAACACCCACTCAACTCAGATCAATGGGGGGGGGGGGGGGGCTTGAGAGCCTGGAGATCAACAACGAGCCTCTCTATTGGCAGCTATTGGGTTTTCCTTTGACCCGGCGAGGAAAAAAAACAAAAAAACAACCAAAAAAAAAAAAAAAAAACCCCAAAGCCCACACTTCCAAAGCGGAGAGCCTGCCTTTCAAATGAGGGGGGAGAGGGACAATTACGGAGGGAGATGGAGAGACGGCAAAGAACAAAGGCACAGAGCTAAGTGGATCTCCAAACCCAATAACCTCCGTCTCTCCATCACTTCTTGGCACTGGTAAAATAAACATCTCACTGAGGTGGTCCGGCACCCCCGACGGCCGCCGGCGACCGCCGACGAGGAGGGGGGCCTCGCCGGCTGGGGAGGGCAGGAAGGGATTGTTTTCTTTGCTTTTTAAATGTTTTACTCCCCCCCCTCGCCACAGCGCATGCACGCCCTCGCCCGATTGACCGGGATGAGAAATGTCGGGACATGTTGGTGTGGGATGAGCAGGGGGGGGTTGACAAGGGGGGGAGGGGGTAACCCAGGAATCCATTGTACACAACCCCTTAATCCCTAATCTGTAAGAAGATCGAATTCGGGTGTTTCTGTCCGTCTGTCTGCACACACACACACACACACACACACACACACACACACACACACACACACACACACACACACACACACACACACACACACACACACACACACACACACACACACACACACACACACACACACACAGGGTCAATCCGTCTAGGCTTGGAACTGACCTCGGACCCCTTCTCCTGTGCTCGAGTCGCCGCAGGGAGGGCTGAGGTCTATCCCGGTAAAGCCAGGCACACTTTTTAGGTGATTACCACACCCCCGGGCCAGGTCCGGCCTACCAGTCTAATCCGCACAAAACAAACAAAAAAATATATAAAAATAAATAAATAAATAAATAACATCAACCGGACGAGTCCCTTCACGGGGCAAATGTATTCTCCGCGCCATGTCGGCTACATTGGATTATCCAGCAGGGCGCCCAAACAATAGATGGACTCTCATATCGAAAGTAAGAGCGGCGGATTAGAGGGAACTTAAAAGACGTGGCGCTGGAGCGACGGCCTGCGACTGCATTAAAGCCCCATAGATACTCCAGGGTAGGCTTGGTGCATTTAAAGTCCCCGAAAAACAAGCACTGTTCGACTGCTCAGACAGTCTGTCCGAGCAGATGGTTGGAACAATGGTCATGGCAGGCCGTCCTTTTAAGATAACCAGCATGGATTTCGTCAAAAAACAGCCCCCCCCCCCCCAACAGTTCCCGAAACAAACTGGAGTAACAGCGAGAGAGAGAGAGAGAGAGAGAGAGAGAGAGAGAGAGAGAGAGAGAGAGAGAGAGAGAGAGAGAGAGAGAGAGAGGATCTTTGAATTCCATTTTAATTCATGCGTTGGGTTCATATTAATTTGACTCATCTCCTCTATTTCAATCAGTGTCTTTCAGCCGCACAGAATTATCACCCCATGTGTTCTCCCGTAAGTAGGTTACGCACAGTGTAATGAGCAACATTTTCTTGACGGGGAAAAGGGGCGAATCCGAGACCAGCTGGCCTCATAAAAGATGCAATTTGAAGGATTATCTCATTAATATGTGACTAACACAGGAAGAACTGCCAATGGCACTGCCACTGTCAATGGCAATAACAGTAATAACACCGTGTATTGTACTATTAATCTGTCCAATTAGTAAAATTCTTCGCAACGCATGCACACGCAAACGCAACCGCACACGCACACCTTCCTTTCCTCGTCATTTGGACCGTGACCCCCCCCAAACACAAACGTACAAGCTGTGGTGTCTCACTGACGCTCCAGGCCTCGCTATGGAATGCACATTGGAGAGCGAAAATTCCGACACACGGCTGCTCCAAGAGCAATGGCTGAGGAGATCCGGCTGAAGAACAAACAGACCCCCACGGTTAACTGTAATGACAACCAGCCCTTTTTTTTTGTGTGCAGACTATCATTTCAAGGGGAAGACAATTTGGACTGCGAAGTTGACTTAGTGCCCCGACAGAAAAGCTCGTCCGCGAGGCCTGTGTGGCCGGCACTCGAAATGAAGCTTTCCCTGGACGGTTCAAAGCAATGGAGAGCTTCCCCCTGTAATCAAGAAAGTGGCGGTCCTTACCCGAGTCAGGGCAGAGAACTGGCAGTCACTCACACACACACACACACACACACACATACACACACACACACACACACACACACACACACACACACACTGTATTTTCAGCCTGACCTGATCAAGGAACACAAACAACATCCTGACTTGATCAAGGACGACACAAAGAGCGTGCGTTTGTGGGAGGAGGGGGCTTCCGGAAGGACTGATGGTCTAATTGGTCATCCACCAATCGTCCAGTCCATAAAGTCCAAGGCCATAAAAAAATTTTTTTAAAAAGAATGAAATGGCATGGAGACAAAACACACCTGCTATGCTTATGAACTCCCTCTTAAATAGGATTATGTCCTGGTGCAAATCAGCACCGAACATTGTTTGAAAAGGGGACCAATTCCCCCTCGCATACCAAGGCTGATGGCCCCGGTCTTCCTCTCACTGAATCATTAACAAGCTCCAAATCTATCAAATACTGCGGGAGCCGTGCCGGCCAAAGGTGTCTCGGAGCCACAGATCTGGTAAGTCAGTACTGGGGACATGTGTTCACATGCTTGGGATATAAATTTTCCCAGTAGGGCGCCGGGAAGTGTCCGTTGGCCAGTCATGCAATCACACAGTGTTTGGCCTTGGAGCCCCCTTCCTCGCACCCACCCACCAACCCACCCACCCACCCACCCCGGTTGTGCCAGAGAACCACAAGGACAAACGTCAGCCTTGCCCGTAAATATCTGTCTGCGTTATCGGCAAGTTATTTCTGGAGAACCTTGTGTACACGTGCAGCAATATCTGTTGGCAGTCCACCCGGCCCACAAAAACAGAGAAAGCTCGGTTGGAGGGGACCCCCCGCTGAGCCGACAGCCCACTCGGAGTGCAATTATCTGGGACGTGTGATTGGATGCCGCATCAAAATTGGATTGTTAGGATTTGCCGTTTGAAATGATTGTTCGGGTGCAGAATTGCAAAGCCGGTGGAAGGATCCAGACCGATCCACAGTAATGGCAAACTCCATTCTCCGTGAATGCCCTTTGTTTGTGTTAGGGCTTATTGTCTGTATTTTTGTAGTAGTTTTGTTTGCCCGGCGATGGGCTGTAACATCTCTTTATTGTAAACAGTAGCTGATGGAAAGTTCTGAGGACAAAAAAAAAAAAGGCTCTGGTAGAATCTGTCCAAAAAAAGAAAAAAAGAGCGCTGGGACCAGCCCCGCCACCTCCGCCGAAACCAAGAGCCGGAGAAGAGACGGAACACATCCATCGGACAAATTAAAAGTCATTTACGCTGCCGATCCTTGTCGGGTGCTTTTCGTTGGGGATTCGCAGCGAGCAGAGACTCCAACGCCTCTCTGGCCTCGGCGCCTTCTTCTGCGTCTCCAAATATGTGCAATCAAACGGACGCCCACGGCGGCTGCTGTTCCGCAGTCTGGCAGATGGTGACGAGGCCAATTTCAATATCCCTTTCACTGTCTTAATGACTTCCTACAAGACGGGATGCGGCGCTTCTCCGCTTTCGCATTCCTGCGCCGCCAGACGCAAGTTTTGCTCTCCCCCTCCTTGGCAGCAACCCCTGGCTAATTAGCCTCGGTGCCGGCATGTGACGGAGACGACATGTGGGCTCCCCCGAACGCCCACGCACCCATGCTTCTGCGCGCTAAGCGGCTCCTCCCACGCACCGGCGGCAGTTTCCCACGCGCCGTACGCACCTGTTGTCTTTGATCGCTGGGGGCGCCAAGATTCCTCACGCCTACGCATTATCTCCCCGTAAACAAGGCGAAACCCATAAAGAGTCAACTGAATCCGGGAAAAGCCCGGGAAAAACAGAGAAAAAGGCAAACAAACGCCGAAACAAATGCAGGCGAGAGGCTGACAAGGAGGTGAGCCGTGAGTTCACGACATGGCGTGAACGGTTGAGTTTCTTCCCAAACTTCACACTGAGAATGGGGCTCCTGTAGTACAGAGTACACGTGACACCCTTAATTGCGTCTCCAACACGCTAAAAACAAAGTTTCCATTCACAGCCCAGATCGATGGGGAAACCTCCGCATGTTCACGCTGTAATTATGGCTGACTGTGACCTTTATGATTTGAGTCACAGTTTCCGCAGGGGGCTGAGCACCAGTGTGGGCGAAGGAAGGAGACAAAGGGGAGAGAGAAAAAATATAAGAGAAAGAGAGAGAAACACGGAGAAAGTCGCAACGCCGAGCGCCGCAGGAAGAGGCGGCGTTCTTTCGAAGTAACCCGCCCAAGCGAATTCCAAGGTTGACGGGGGGGAAGCGCCGACGCGGACAACCCGCGAGAGGGAAGAATTAATGTCTTCCAACGCAGCCAGGGCCGAGGAAGCCTTCTGACGGTGGTGAGAACATGATATTTGAATGACTTCACTGTCTTGCACTAATCTCTTCACATGTCTCCGCGCGCGCACGCGCGCACACACACACACACACACACACACACACACACACACACACACACACACACACACACACACACACACACACACACACACACACACACACACACACACACACACACACACACACACACACACACACACTTTCTGAGGAAATACATTTTTCCAGACTGCGAACTCTACGCTCTGGCTGGAGCATGTGTGCACAGGTTGACCTGCATGCATATCAAAGGTGTAAGAAGCCTTTGGGAGTAGCTGGGGAATGGAGGGGGTGGGGGTGTGGGGTGGGGGAGTGGAGCAGCTGTTAAAAAGACTCCGGACGCCGGCCGTCATACGTTATGTAACCGTGTGCTTAAAGGCTGTTCCCGTAGCCTCCTGAGAGCGTCGGGAGGCGGAGAGAGCAGTAAACATTACATTTCAGACAGCACAGCGTCGGAAGGAAAGGGGGTATCCATTACTCCCCAAATAAAAGCTTCACGAGCACATCCACCGGGCCGTCGCACCCCTAAGACATGCAAACATGCGAAAAACGACCCAGTCGGCGCCGTCGATCCGAGCCGAGCCGCCGAGTAAAGGTGGCGAATTGCGCCGCACGTCCGGTCACGGATATTGCTGCAGGGTGAAGCCGAACTGCCGCACACACCACACACAACACACACACACACACACACACACACACACACACACACACACACACACACACACACACACACACACACACACACACACAACACACACACACACACACACACACACACGAGGAAGGCCGAGCGAGGGTAGAAAAGTGACCAAACTCTCCGAAAGAAGCAAAAAGAAAAAAAAAAAAAAAAAAAAAAAAGGTACGGTAGGTAGGCCACGCAGGTGCGCTTACCTTCTCTGGGTACATGCTGCCCCACTCCGCTCAGCTGCACGCATCAACAGGACCAAAGTCAACCAGCCAACGGAGAGAGGGGAGCATGGGATAGAGTAAAGAGAGAGCGAGAGAGCGAGAGAGAGAGAGAGAGAGAGAGCGCGAGCAAGAGAGAGAAAACAACGGGATGGATAAAGGGGCGTCGGAAGCGGTTTGAATGATATACGGAGAGAACGGGGGCGGGCGAGGAAGGGCGTCATTATCATCGGTGGCAGCGACAATAACAACGGTGGGCAGCGTCACAAGCCGGCAGGTGCCGAGTGTGTGCCGCTGTATACCGGAGCCGAGACAGAGAGACAGAGAGACAGAGAGCCAGAGAGAGAGAGAAAGAGAAAGAGAAAGAGAGAGAGAGAGGACTGTTCGGAGCAAAAAAACGAGACCGGGTACAGCTCTGTTCGTCTCACCTTCGACCGCCGAGACCCGGGCCTCTGAGCGAGAACTGAGGGGAAGGAGAGGGCCCCGGTAGGGGCGCTCGGGGATTACCCCAGCCTGCCCCCGGGGGTGGAGCGTGACGAATTCTCAGCCATTTCAACACAGGTTGTGATTTATGCATCATAACCTGGAGAGAGGCCCCCCTCTCCCAAAACCCGGCCGTCACGGTAGTCTTGGGAGACCCGGGGCTTTGCTCGGTTAATCAGCCTGTCACACACGGTACGGAGGCCGGGCTCGGCGAGAAAGGGGTGCGGCGGGGGGTCGGGGGGCCGGGGAACACCCACGCATGGTTGAATATCCGTGAGCGTTTAGTTGGCCTCTGGGGCGCCCGGAGGCTGGCGGACCGTTCAACTGTCGCTTCACGTCGACTGTACACGCACCTGACATTTCCCCCCACCTCGTCCTTCTGAGCACTGCAGGAGGGGCCTGGAGAGAGGGGGAGGGGGAGAAGGGCAGGAAAGCAGCAAACGGACAGACCCACAGCAGAGGAAAGAGGAGAGGAAGACGGCGCTTTGATGTGCTGATTGCTGGGGTTGAATATTAGATTAGGGAGTAGCTTCCAAAGACGGGGGGAAAAAGCAAAAGCCTTCATTGAATTAGCCAGCCAGTGGACTCGCTGCCCAACCTCTGTACTGTCTGTGCTGTCTGTGCTGTCTGCGTGTCTGTGTGTTTCTGTGTGTGTGTATGTGTGTGTGTGTGTGTGCGTGCGTAGGCAGGAATGCCAACTATGCACTGGAAACAAGGCAGGGGCCTCCTTCCCAGCTCATCCACGAGCAAGTCTCTGCACAGCTCCGAATTAAAAGATAGCGGATGGCGGGGAGGTGTTTGTGATTTACTTCCCAGCGCCGTTCACGCGCTCGCGCTCTCTCTCTCTCTCTCTCTCTCTCTCCTGGTACACTGCGATATTTACAGACTCGTTATGTAATCACGTCTGCTTTGCTTCCACTCGCTCTGAAGGTTTTTCAGCTCGAGGGAGATATCGCCGGCGGTGTCGGTGACTACGCCGCTAGTTAAGGTTTTAAAAACTCTGCGACAAAAGACATTTGACTGAACACTTAAATAGTGTAACATTGAGATACACTACCCTGACATTTAACAACAAACAAGCAAAAAAAAAACAAAAAAAAAGACCAGGTCGTCACATTACATGTCATACGAAGGACCTCCCAGGACTATTTGAACGACGCAAGTGGGTGGACAGAAGAAATGGGCTTTCTGAGACAACAACAGACATATCTGGGCGGAATTGTGCTTTCTATGAACAATACGCCCATTCTGCCGCGTTGTCTGGGGACAAATCCACTCGTGTGGTGAGAATGGTCCAATTCACTTCATTCACCAGCAATCAGGTGCAAAAGCAGTGATTTGACCAAGCATTTCTGTGGTGGGTGATTGCATTTCCAGTTACTATAAAAGCAGAATGCCAGGTTTCAATCACCCCCCCCCCCCCCCTTCTGTATCACACACACACACACACACACACACACACACACACACACACACACACACACACACACACACACACACACACACACACACACACACACACACACACACACACACACACACACACACACACACACACACACACACACACTTCAATATATATGAAAAAAAGTCCCCGGTGCATATTCGACAACTTTGCTGCAAAGCTGCACCCGTCAGAGGCCGAGCAGACACATCCCATGTCTACAAAAAGATACTCACAAAGAGGCGAAAACAAGAGTCGGAAGGCCGCACAAAAAATAACATTTTAGGTCCTGCTCATTAAGCACACGCTCAAAGGCCAAAGGATCAGGCTTTAGGGCTCCCATGCGTCTTTCAAAGCGCCGATTTGGAAGTTGTCTCTCTTTATTTTGTTTGTTCATCTGAGCTCGGGCCGCCGTCCCGGTGGCTTCACGCCCCACAGACTCTGCCTCAACTGTAATCTCCGGATTCACTCAAACACGAGAAAAACGTGTCCGCGCCGGCGTTCTGTCCATAGGACTCGGCCTGCCTGCCTTACCTTGTCGTCCCACAGGGGTACAAGAGCTCGGTTGCCGCCCGCGGGGTGGAGCACACTCGAAATATACCGCTCAACCCAACCCCTTTTCTCCCCCAAAAACCGCCACGGGCCCCGTAGAGCAAGTCTGTGTTGAGGTGGAGGGGGAGCGGGAGGATCCACACTAGGGCCGCCGAACGTCCTTCAATGTATAGACAGTCTTTGAAAATTCATCAAACTTTGATCGCGGTTGTGAATTTGTAAAAACAGTCACCGTCCGCACAAGTCTTCAACAACCGTCATTCACAGAATTGGAATCGATTTCTTGCTGCTTGGAAATGTTGACGTATATGTTATTGATAACTTCTTTATTTTTTTAATACTTTTTGTTTTTTTCAACCTTTTAACCTGGGACTTTGTGAATAACTGGAGTCAGTACATCCCGACAAACATCCTGCACATGTTCCCGTGGAGGCCAATCACCCCCGGAAGGTCATTGCAAGGTATTCAATTTTTAATAATAACAAAAAACAAAGAAAGTGATCCAGAAGATGTGATGCTGGTCAGCAAAAACATGACATTTCAAGTCCGGCTGCTCTCCGACCTCCCGGCTTATAACCAGATCTACTCCAAATAATATTTGGACGTGAGTAATGGTCATCATTTGTTTGAAAAGATATTGTATTGTATATTATAAAATATATAAAAAATATTTATAAAAGATATATAATATATATATATATATATATATATATATATATATATATATATAGATATATATATATACACATATATATATACACATATATATATATATATATACATATATATATATATTTTTTTTTTTAAACAAACGATGACCATTACTCACGCCTGTTCCGTGTTCAAAATTTGGAAATACAGCGGTACCTTGAGTTACGAGTGCACTAACATACGAGTTTTCCGAGTTACGAGCCGTCGTTCCGTCGATTTTATGTTTTGATTTGCGAGCAAAAATTTGAGTTACGAGGAGCGAGCTTCAAGTGCCGCCGCTGGTGGGCGTGGCGAGCGAATGCGGCCAGCATCACGCGTCTCACTCCTTCACTTCACGTGGTAACCTGAGCGTGGGAGCATCTCTTTTGTGTTTTGTGCTCGCGATTTGTGCTTTTTGTGCAGTTATTTTGCCAATTTTTTTTTTCAAACCATGGGTCCGAAAAAAAAAAGTGCTGAGAAGGAGAAGCGGATGATGTCCATTGACTTAAGGCGCAAAATAATAGAAAATCATGAGCGAGGTGTGCATGTGATGGAATAGGCGAGGCAGTACGAGCGTAGTGCTTCTACGATATGTACCATACCGCAGAAGCAGGCGATAAAGGGTATTACGCCAGCCAAGGGCGTTAAAATAATGTCGAAGCTGCAGACTACTGTCCATGAAAAGATGGAGAATCTGCTGTTGGTGTGGTTGACGGAGAAGCAGCTCGCAGAAGATAGCGTGACGGAGGGTATCATCTGCGAGAAGGCAGAAGAGAGATCTACACATTCTCTTTTATTGTGTTTTATTATGTTTTAATTCAATATTTGTTATTTATAAATACATTTTTCTTATTTAAAAATACGCAACAAAAAAAAAATGGGGTGTTTTTTTGGGGGCTGGAACGGATTAATGGCATTTCAATTAATTTCAATGGGGAAAATTTATTTGCTATACGAGCAGATGAATTACGAGCTCTGTCACGGAACAAATTAAACTCGTAAGTCAAGGTACCACTGTATAGGTGAAACCACTGTGTGTTTGTGGGCTGTGGCGAAAACCCAATGAAGGGTTCTAGGTGGAAAACAGGCTTTGAGTCACACCACTCACCACTCAGTTAAGTAAAGAGGGTTTCTTCACCAATCCTTTAAAAGCATAGGAGCCCCCCCACGCCCCCCTAAAAACAGCCTTGGGTGGGGGCGCTAAGTAGGATTTAGACAGGTCGGCAGTGCATACAACACTTAGTTTTTTCCCCTTTAGTTGAAGGACGACAGATATAAAGCAGGACCATCGGCACAAACTGTCGTTCCCGCCACATCTCCAGAGATAAACCAAGGACAATACGATGGGTGGGTGGGGTGGAGCATGACAGTGAGATAACACACAGGGGCCTTAAAACCATCATTCTCTGATCAAATCCCATCAATTAACGGCGACCAAATAAATCCCCTCTTGCACGTTCGCCGGTCCGCCAACTCATGAGCTACCCTGCAAAGTGAGCCCTTTTGTGTGTGTGTGTGTGTGTGTGTGTGTGTGTGTGTGTGTGTGTGTGTTAGAAGGGGTCAAAAGACGAGACAGGCGGCAGGATCATTTTTAGCCCCACACCGAGAACCATTAAGGCCACTGTATTGGTTTTGTCATGGATTGATCCCATTTCTCAAGCTCTCATCCCTCCCCCCACTTCAGGCACAAATACACACACAACACACACACACCCACGCACACACTTGCACACACACACGCACAGTCTGACTGCCGGAGCCGCAACAGGAAGGAGCGGCTAGATCACAGTGCGCTCCGTCAGACCTGCCTCGCCGCAGGACGCCAAACACTTACCCGGCTACAAAGCCAGACGGGAAAAACACAAACGCAAGACACAAAAGCGAGGGAGGGGACTATGGCCTGGTCCCTCTGTGACCTGCGGCCGGGGGTTTACAGGCAGCCGGAACTTAAATCCTGTCTGCACCCCATCCGCCGCCGCTACGGTCACATTGCAATACTTCAATAAAAAAAAAGAAAATTAAAACAAATAAAAAAACAATACTCTGCAAGTTAAACCAAATTGCTGTGTTTTGATAAAATGGAAAAAGAAATCAAAGAATTGCATCACATCTTTAGCAAGGTTTGGATTATAAAAACAGAGGAAAAAAAACAAAATGTGTTAAGCCAATGTTCCACATTGAAAATCACAGCGGGCTTCTGTTCTCACCTTCCTTCTATGACACACACACACACACACACACACACACACACACACACACACACACACACACACACACACACACACACACACACACACACACACACACACACACACACACACACACACACACACACACACACACGGTGGGGTGACTGGGGGCTACAGACTGATATGACCTAGTTTCCATTCAGGCCCATCTCGCTCTTTGTTCAGCTCTGCGGTGGAGGAGGCTGCCACCACCCGCCTGTGGAACAAAGGACACAAGCAGTCCAGATTCTTTATTTTTTTTTGGGGGGGGGATGGAGAGGCGGTCTTGGGCTCACACAGGCTCACCTTGCCCGGTACAGCCACACCCCCTGAAAAAGGCCTCCCGCCTGTCTTCAGATGGAGTCCTCAGCCGGACAAAAACTCCGGGAGTCCTTTGCGCTCCTCTGATAAACCTCTGTGCCTACAGACAAGGGCGGATCCGCCCCAGTTCCTGCCAATTTCCTCTTCTCCCGGTGCTGGGTAATGGAATGGAAGAGGATTGGAAAAGTTGGAGTGGGGTCACCGTGGATTTGGGGGGGGGGCCGGGGTGCAGCCCCTCACTGATCTTAAATAGAGCGTCTTCCGTTGGAGCTTCGCTAGACCACGCAGGTGCCAAGCTCGCAGCCGTGAGCACAGATAAAGCTGGCTGCCTTAGATTAATCCTGTTAGTTTGGGTTATTAGATCCTGGGGCCCAGAGTGCCGACCTCGGGATAGTGATAAAATTACCCACACAATATGGCCCACATGGCGTGGTAATATGGCGTGTTTTTTTTCTTTTTGTTAAAAAAATAAATAAATAAATAATTTATCAGCGTAGACATTCTCAGAGGCTGGATTAAGCAGAAGCAGGACAGATAAGATGAACCTAACCTCAATTACAAACAGTCTCTCACATTGAACGGCGGTCGTGGAAAGGCACCGTTTGGTCTTTGATGATGAAACTGTGGCTACGAGGAGAGATCCTGTCAAGCGCGCGCGCGCGTGCGCGCACACACACACACACACACACACACACACACACACGCACACACGCACGCGCACTTGTGTGACAGATTCTAATGTGCGGAGGAGAGGAAGCTGTGATACTACACCAGTCTACTGCACATTAAACTGTTGCTTCCAGCCTTTAACTTATGGGAGAAATGAAAACTCAGGACCACCACTACAGAGCAGCAGACAGCTGAGCGTCTCCTACCTGCATCTGCTCTGTGGAGCTGCTGCTCAGGTCGTCCCCGGACTCTGAGTCATTCCGCCGCTTGTTGTTGGAGCCCTCCTCCGACGGGGGGGTCCGGTCGCTGTCCGGGCTCTTGTTGTGGCCGCGGGGGGCCCTCGGCGGCGGCGAGTCCGCCCGCGTCCGCGGCAGCGTGGAGCCCGCGTTGCCGTGGTGGTGGTTGTTGTTGTTGTGGAGGAGGACGAGCTCGGCCACCACCTTGCAGTGGTGCGGGCTGCCCAGGTTGTGGTTGGCGTCCTTGGGCAGCGCCGGCGGGGTGACGTGGTCCGAGGACGGCGACGGCGTGGAGGAGGGCGACGGGCGCCCGAAGCTGGACATCTCGGGCTGCGGCCGGTTGAGGTTCTCGTCCGACGCCCGGCGGATGTCCAGCACGGTGGGCTTGGCCCGCGGGACGGGCTTCTGCGGCGGCAGGAGTGCCCGGCGCACCTCCCTGACGTACTGGGCCGGCACGTAGAAGGCCCGGGCGCCCTCCTCCTTCCTCACCTGCCACCAGTCCTCGTTGGTCTTCCTCACTAGCATGTAGCACTCGCCCTGTCGGATGGTCACTATCTTGTCCTTGGCCTTGTACTCGTAGTCGTACTCCACTTCGATGTAGACCTGGCCAGGGGCGATGGCCGGCCCCTCCCTGTCGGCCATAGCTGCTGGAGTGAGCGCTTGAACTGGCCTCGGCTGTGTCAGTGACCAAGGCCCGGGGGGATCCTCATGTCTGGGTGGGGGGGGGGGGGGGCGGGGGGCGGTTGGCTGCTGACCTTTAGTAAAAGAGAGGAAGAAAGACAAAAGAAAGGAAGTTGCTATTCTGTTTTTCTTTTCGCCATTTCCATATCTTTATTTAGTTTAGAGCAAAATTCAGAGCGACATAACAGTACCCGCGCCAAGCCGTAAGCAAGCAATAAGCCTCAAATTCCACAGATCGCAAAAAGAAAATTAACTCTCATGCTTCTAAGATCCCACCTTATGACTCACTTAACCACCACAACCGCAAAAAGGTTACAACCGTAATGCACATACAAGCTTAGTCAGACTCCAAGAAGGGCTCTTAGCAAACATGCAGAGTATCGGTAAGTATAGAGAGAGAGAGAGAGAGAGAGAGAGAGAGAGAGAGAGAGAGAGAGAGAGAGAGAGAGAAGGGGAGAAAAAAAAAAAAGAAAAACACCCTTGGGCAACACTTAAGATCTCCCACAACAGAGCGTCAGTACAGATTGCTGTGGTAAGTTGGTAACCGATAGGACCACACAGGATATCCACCCGCAGTAACCCGATTCCACACTTAGCAGAGCCACGGGTGAGAGAAACCCGACTCCCCCATTTTCCATACGGCGCACGCGCACACACACACACACACACACACACACACACACACACACACACACACACACACACACACACACACACACACACACACACACACACACACACACACACACACACACACACACACACACACACACACACACAGGGATTATATGGCCGTTGTGGTTTATAATACAGCCCTCTGCGGTAGTTTGGGTTACGCTGTCAAACATAACGCAATTAAGTAATGCTTTGCACTATCACATACAATTGAGTCAGTTGAGTGGATTTGAGACCCCCCCCCCCCCCCCCAAATTCCTGCTGGGTGTTGTTGTTTCGGGACAACAGAGAGAGAGAGAGAGAGAGAGAGAGGGAGAGAGAGAGAGAGAGAGGGTCTGCCGTTGATCTGTCTGTCACGCAGAACCCCCTGTTTGAAGCGTAAGCTAAAAATACCACTTTCCCTCGACTAAGCCGTGATCCGGAGGGGGGGGGGGGGGGGACGGCCCAGCCGCAGAGGGGGCCGCCGACGTGATGAGACTCCCTTGTATCATATTCTCTCGCTCTCTCTCTTCCTCTCCCATCCCTAAAATAGCGACTGAGAGATGCACTCGGGAGATGCTCCTAGAAGTGGCGCTGGGTGGGGGAGAGAGGGGGGGGGGGGGGGGAAGCAGCAGGTGCTTTTAGGCAGGCGTGAGGAACACGCTGCCGCAGCTATAAGTAGGTTCGCTGCCCACGCGCGGGAATACGCACCCCGACATTTAACATCACAGGCCGACCGAGGGCTACCGGCTCAGAATAGATCGAGTCTGGGCCGAGAGAGAGAGAGAGAGAGAGAGAGAGAGAGAGAGAGAGAGAGAGAGATTTTTTTTTGATTTAGAGAGAGAGAGAGAGAGAGAGAGAGAGAGAGAGAGAGAGAGAGAGAGAGAGAGAGAGAGAGAGAGAGAGGAGAGAGAGAGAGAGAGAGAGAGAGAGAGATTGATAAAAGTGAAGCGAGGACGTAACAAGGCAACTGGAGATGGGACGCATATTCCCCATTGTTTTGCAGACTTTGTTTTCTGGCTGTTCCACTTGCACGTCTCTGGAAAAAGCCCAGATGTTACATAAGACCGTCTTTCTGCATCTCGCGGTATCCTGGGCCAGCCCCGACGGAAGCCTCAAACTTGACACTTCGTCACACGCGCGTCCACATTTTCACGCGTGCGGCCTCGTTCCTCAGACCGAGGAGGCGGCAGGAGAAGAGTCGGCCCCTGACGTCGGAGGCAAAGCAACACGTACGTGTTTGTGCGCGGGAGGCACTTGATCGCACCTTCTCGTGTCACTCTCTCCACCCCAGCCACTCAGGGGGAGGGCTACAGTTCCATGCATCTGCTAAAGGTCTTGGTCCCGAACAGGGACGGCCGCACCACCAGGGCTCCAACAGCGACGGCCAACAGCCGCCCCCCTGCCCTGCCGACGTGTCTGGACCCGTCACGACGGACGGACCGTCCGCGCCAAGTCGGACGGTTCAAAAAAATAAAATAAACGTCTCGGCCTTCTTGGCCCCGCCGGGGTTCGCCTTCCCCCTCAGCCGATGGAAATCCGGATCGTGGCTTCCGGGAGGCGAGGCGCGTGGTGCCTTTACGTCGCCGTCCCTGCGATGGACGGCCATATCTTGTTGGGTCTGACCAGTGATAAGACTCCGTATTCCCACTGTTAGGACACCGTCGACACCGATCTTTAAGATTGAGCGCTCGAGAGAATAGGGTACGGGTGCAAAACCCTGAACTGCAAAATGGCAGTTGAGACAAAGCACGAGTACGATTTCGCTCTGTGAGACAGGGAATAAAAAAAGAATCAGATTGAAAACAACTAGGGTCCCAAGAATGAACTGAAAACCGCTTATCCTATTTAGACTGCATCGCCTGCAAAACCGGACAGCAGCAGTAGTGTGGCTGGAGATCAGGCATTACATCACCTTCCTTGGCGGGGGAGGCCACGTTTGTGTCACTCGACTTTGACAAAATCTCTCCCCCCCTCTCTCTCTCTCTCTCTCTCTCTCTCCCTCTGCAAATGAATCCCTTCACCACATGTAGCCAGAACAAAGTGAAGTCTCCCGGGGAGCTCTCGGCCAACTTGTTGCTCGGCGAATATCAGAGCGTGCCAGTTCAGAATGACTGCTCAGAATCGGGTCGTCCACTGAGGGAGCCGTTGTTTGTGCGATTTCTGTGTGGTGGTCCGTTTCCGCTTGTTTTCCCACGTCTAACAGCCAAATCCTCCTTCTTATCAGCTTTAATAGCAGCTGGGTGGCATTAACACCCACGTCCCTTACAGAAAAGAGGAAAAAACACAATAACAAAACGGTTGATAAACACCCAAATCTTTGGGGGGGGGGGGGGGGGTATTTAAATAATTCAACATCAAACTGGTATATGGGATAACTGGCAACTAGACAAGAAATACAATACCACTAAAGGACCACAACCTGCGCTTGTGTCGTCATACATCTGTCTCAATACATACATACATACATACATATATATATATATATATACACACACACACACACACACACACACACAGTATATGTGTAGAGTTCATATATGAAAACTTTCACAATTTCCTATTTTTGACATAGGGTGAATAGCTGACGGGCTTATTTTATTGCTATTATTTTTTTTATTCTTAGTGCTTCATTGTGATTGCCTATTGTTCCGATGTGAGCTGCTCTCTATCCATCCACCCATCCGACCGTCCGTCCGTCCATCCATCTGCTGCCCAGCAAACTGCAGAATACCGTGAGATCCTGAGTGCCTTTGTCCCGGCGCTTCATTCAAAACACATGTCGCCAGGGCTGCACGCCAATCACCCCCGTTGCAACATGTGCTGGGGCTGTGCAATGAACCAATCGATGCGTATGGCAAAGATCAATAATGCATTTGGTGGCGCTCCGCGTAGAAAGTGCGGTCCTGCTGATAATTATGTAACGAAAATCCGCTTATTGCCTCGTAAACCGTGGGCTGAGAAGCCAAAGAATGCCTGAGGTAGGGGCTCCCCTTGGGGGTGTGGGAGCGGGGGCCGGGTGGGGGCAGGGTCTCTCGGCCCGAGACCCCTGAACAGAATGCCGAAATGCAACAAAAGAGGCGATTAATCCATATTCACATGTCCAACAAAGGCGCCCCGGTTCGACACCGCGGAGAATTCCCAGCATCGAGCGGGACTTGATATCACCACGACCCTGGGGGGGGGGGGGGGGGGGGGGACACTGGGAGATGCGTTCAAAACACCGCGATGGGGATGGGACACGTGAAAGACCATACGATGTCATACACTCTCTAGAATTGACGCGCGCGAAACATGGACATACAAACATAATTATGAACCATTAATTATTCGGCTGCGAGCGAAATTGCCGCGCACACACACACACGCACACCGACGCTCCGCCGCAACAGCGTGCATGGCAACAAAGTAAGTCCAGAGGAAACCAATGGGCTTCCAGCGTTCAAACGAAAAAAACAACAACAAATAGTGTATAATCCATACAAACTTGAAGACGCGGGGGTCGTATCTCTCCTGGAAAGTGTGCAGCAGGGTGGTGGTGGTGGTGGTGGTGGTGGGCGGGGGAAGGCAGCGACGCGGCCACAGCGAAACTTTTCCACCTATTTGGATGCGGTCGCTCCAGGACAGTCCGCAGTGGAGTAACGCGCCTCCGCCTCCCACCGGACGCGGTGCCGCGGTGGCGCGGGGCTGCGCACTTGCGCGCCCCCGCCCGCGACGCTGACGGCTCGCTCCCGCCGCGCCCCCTAGCGGCCCCGCGACCCCGTTGCACATCCCCCGACGCCGCGCCGGTCGGTCGGTGAGGGAGTGGGAGGCAGGCGGAACAATTAAAAACACGTCGCAGCGTTTGCTCTCGTTTGGGGTTTTGTTTGTGCGTTTATTTTTGCACGCCGCATTTTAACCATTCGAATCCGATGGATGAAAACGACCGGCGTCGTTGAAAGAAAGAAAGAAATTCCACTTTCCTCTCTGCCCCCCCCCACACACACACACACACGCACACACACCCGCTTCGAGGGGGGAAAAAAAAAAGGCGTTTGCTTGTACGTGCACGTCTTTCTTTAATTATTTGCCGGTCGTCCAGCATTTGACTTCAACTGGCAAAAACTGACAAACACAGTCTTTAAACTCACAACAAAAACGTCGCATCCAGGGTTGACCCGGGCCCGCGCGTGTTGGAAATCGCCATGATCTTCACGAGCGTTGAAAAATATAATACAAATGTGCATTTTCAGTATGACTGCAAAGCTGCTTTTTTATTTTTTATTATTGATCTCTATTCCTATTTTATTATTTCTTTCCCATGATATCATTATCCGAATGTATTTTTGAAAGCGTTACATTGGCAAGCGCGTCATGCACCCGTGTATGTCTGTATGTATGTCTGTGTATGTATTGTTACACTCATGTCTCTGTCGCAATGTAGCTTGAATGTTATTCTCCCTTGCAAGTCGCTTTGGATAAAAGCGTCTGCTAAATGACTAAATGTAAATGCAAATGTAACGTCACATGGTTGCGACGCTCCATTCTGTGACTGGCGTCTCCGGGGAGAGAAGCCAGGAGGGACGTCTCGCTGGGACCCTGCTCCGGCTGCCGGAACAACAGTTTTGCCTCGCTTGGGTCGTTTTGCATGGGAGTAAAGTCGGGTACCATCTTTATTCGGATGCAAAGGAAACGTTTTATTGCCTAGCTGTTGAAAGTCTTTCACAGACAATAGCTGGTCTGCCTGTCATGTAAATGCCGTCCCTTGTGTTTTACTCATAATAGTCTCGCAGGCCGTCCTTTAAGTGTCCCCCACCTCCTTGCCTTCTTGATGGTAGCAGCAGGGCTCGACGTCCCTGTACACACGGTGGCTTAAAAGGAAGCCTGTAGTCATCTGCAACATCCCTTGTTTATTTTTGATACAGTCGTTGCATTTCTGTTACACCAGTGTGAGAAGAACCTGAAGACTACATTCGACCCCTTTAAGTCCCGTGACCTGATGCACAAAACGTGACAGTGAATAACAAGAAAGGCTGTGCGGCTTCTCTAATCGGCCGTTTTTCCCGAAAAACCGACAGCGGCTTAAGGAAATCGATGGGTCGCCTTTTCCGCCGTTACCTGCGTTTTTATTTTAAAATTTTTTCCCCCATGGATTTTCCAACAAGTACACACAGTTTGTCCCCGAAACTCCACGAAACGTACGGAAGGACATTCAAATAAGCTTACTTCAATATACAGTACGTGACGTCTTCCCCCGATATGACTGGACTGAATTTACAGACCATAGCAGCGAGGGTCCGGGAATACAGCGGTGCATATGACGGACGTTACGTGGAGACTATTCCCCACTTACACCGAGTCATCCGGGCTTGCCTTTGGCCTGGTGTGTAAAACCCCACTGAAGACGGACGCGTGCACTTTATTCTATAATTACATCAGCGCTGCTCGTCTATTGTGTTGGCGTTAACATTTCAAAGCCCTCTCCCCTAATAGTCGAGACCTCGTGACAGTCAACCGGTGTCAAAATGAACCAACATTCCCTCGACGTGCGGCGGGGGAACGCCGCAGACTGGCAGGCGTAATCAAATCCGCTCTCTCCACCAAAACAATAAACAAAAAGTCCCCCCCCCCCGTTGTGCGTGTTCCGACGTCTGAATTGAGGTAAATGAATGGATCGGACAGCGAGGGTTCTGAGGCTTTTATTGGTACGTCTCTATGGGTAAAAAACAAAAAACAAGCGGAACAAAGGCAAAACAGCAAGCGCTCAGGGCTTCCCGTTGGTCCTAAACAGACAGTAAACATTCATTCAGGTCTCGGGCCTGGAGTTTTGACAGAAAAATAATCCCAGCGACGCAGGGTTCTTATTTCTTGTTTTAATCGCATAATAAATAGACAATCTTCCGAGAAATACGATTCAAAATTGAAATGAAAAAAAACACCTTTTTTTTTTTTCACAACAAACTCAAAGCTTGACCACCTTTTCTTTTTTTTTTGTTTTGTAGATTCGGACTGTTTTTTGTTCAATTTCTTTCAGACATTAGCCGATTGGAATTGTGTCATACCTGGTCACAGAGGAGGGAGGGCGGGTTGGAAATCTGACTCAAAAGCCAACAGCGTAACTAAATGACCCAATTTGCTTTTTCCTCAAAGTGAAATATAGCTCGAATATCAAGATAATCAGGAATAAATAGAATTTGTTTGTACATACTGGTAGGATAAACGGATCAATCATCAGTTCCCCATCACCCAAGTCTCCTCAAAAAATACAATAATTCCCCACCAACCCCTAAAAGAAACAAAAAAGATAAAATAAATAAACAATTTTAAAAAAGGGAAGGAGCATTATCCCCATCAAAAAAAAAAGAAAAGAAAAAAGAAACAAGACAAACGGCAAAAGGCAAAACAAACAAACAAACAAAAAAACCCATTTGGTACATTAAACAGTAACATGTCTGAGGAAGTTTAATACATAATCTTACATGTGAACAACGCATTGGTAACGAGGTCCCACCGCTTCACATGCCATGTGTGCCACAGAGTCATCCAGTTCTAGCGGAGCCCTATTGGGGGAGGCCAGGTGCAGGCCTCCAGCTGCGAGACTGAGAGATATATTATATCCGAGAGACACAGTATAATACGCAGACTACACAGCGACAACATTCAGAAATATGTCAGGGTGCCTGCTTCGAACGGCAAAGCAGAACCGTGTCCTCGCGGCGGGGGATGGACACCTACGACGGTCCAGAGTTTCCACACGGAGCAGCAGCCCGGCAGTTCATGCGTTACATTTTAGCCAGTTTGCTGGGGCATCAATGTCTTTTTTTTGTGTTCTTGTCCACATTTGGTCACAAAAAAACAACCTTAAAATAAGAAAGGAAAATGCAAACGGTGTGTCTTCCCAGCACACTGGAACAGTCGTCCTTGGCGATTAGTTCATGGTGGACTGTATACTTCTCTGGGCCGACGTTGTGTCTTCGCATTCCCTCTTCAGGAGCTGCGAGGGGGAGAGAAATAACCCCATCAGAGTCACAAACAGAAGAAAGAATCGTCCGTGCAACATAACATGATCGCGTGCGTCGAGGGATATCGCCCTCGGCCGCGGAAAATCGATCAAGAGGGACAAAATTGGGATACAAACTCGAAGGAGTTCCCGGTCTTCTCTTGCTTGTTGGCGCCGCCGCCCCTGATGCCCGTCGGCTGGTTGTTCTGGATGATGTTGGCCCGGTTGACGCTGGGATTGGCCTGCACGGCCACCGGCTGCTGGCCCGGCCGGATGGGCTTGGCTGGAGAAGGGCGGGAGAGAGAGAGAGAGAGAGAGAGAGAGAGAGAGACGCGGGTCACAAACCGAGGCCGCGGCACTTAAATCACAGTGGATTTACAAAGTGCGTTCAACATTTCCAATGACATTCTCTTAAGACACATCCATATCTATAATTGGGTTTCCAGTGACCTATCTGGGCCGAGTGTCCCCTATTGGCCATGTTCTTGGCCCGGACGGCCTCCTTGATGCGGTCCACCTCCTGCTGGTAGCGCTTGCGGTCGTGCGCTGCGTTCTCCTTGGCCTCCTTCAGAGCCGCCTCCAGGCCCTTCACCCGCTCGGCGGTGGCGCGCAGCCGCTTCTCCAGCTTGGGGATCTCGCAGCGCAGATCGCCGTTGTCGCGCACCAGCTGGGAGGAGACAGGGACGGGAGACCGTGAGGGGGGAAGAGAGATGGATAGGAACCGTCTTCCTCACTTAGACGTAGAAAGCCTTTTTTTTTTTTTTCTTTCTTTTTTGTTTTTACCTGCTTGTGAACTTTAGTGAGCTGCTCGAGGTTGTTCTCCAGGAAGGAGATCTTCTGTTTCTGGGCCGTGCTCCCTCCCGTCTCATCCGAGACGCCTTCAACGCTCTGTCGGCGACACAGCACCAGAGGCACCTTTTATTTAACACCTGCTCCGCTGCGCTCGGTACCCATCTGCGAGGAGACCCCACCTCCCCACCTGCCCCCCACCTGTCCCCGACAGATCATTTCGAAATCACCTCACCCAAAAAACACTACCTTCGAAGAGTCGGATGGCCTACTTATGGCCCGGCTGTTTTTTTTGTTGTTTTTTCGTTAATTTATTCATTCATATTTTGTCTCACTCCTTGAGATTCATTAAAAATGTAAGTGTGACACAAATAAAACGGAGAGCGGCTGGCAGGCGGATGACAGAAACAAGGAGGCTTTAAGTCTCATTCCAGGTGAAAACAATAGTCCCGACCACGAGGGCTCGCGGAACGTCACCAAAGAGACGGACGCAGAAAGCCACAAATACTGAGATCTCTTTTTACCTTCTTCACTCTCTTGGCCAGGTCCTGGACAAACAACCTCCTGAGGCTGTGAAGGGTCTGCAGCTCCTTGGACTACATAGGGCACGGACGGACAACTGGTTCACGGAAGCAAATTAAACCACACGCAAACACATGATGCAGATGTTAGAGAGCGGTAGGACTCTGCAAGCGCACTCCGATAGCTCACCACTGTCTCCTCCAGCCCTTTCAGGTCCTGCTTGGCCTGCTCCCTCCTGTCCTGCATCACCCTGTGGAAGGCAGTTATCGACACCGCTTACCCGGAGCACATTCAGGCATCAACGACCGGGGCGCTCTCAAAAACATGGGGGTGTTCGCCGAGTTTTCTGAAATGTATCAAAGCACGTACGAGAGCTCCTGCAGCTTGCGGCTCTTCTCCTGCTCCGTGGCCTTGAGCTTCTCGTGCTCCACCCTCAGCCTCTCCTGCTCCAGCATGATCTTCTGGTTCAGACTGGACACACGAGGATATGAGGTGTGATCAAAAGATGTCACTGAACACTTCCGACACGCGGCGTGCGGTGCAGCGCGGCGTCTTACTCCTGGAGCTCTGTGATCAGCTTCTCCTTGTTGTCCAGGTCGTCCCTCAGGCTGCTGATCTGCTTTTGGTGGTTCTCCCTGTGGGACAGGATCTGCCTCTCCACGGCCACCTGCAGAGAGACGGTGAAAAGGAAATGATGAAGATGGTGCAAACCGGTGGAAAACTGTACTGTGTGCGGCAGTTTGGCTGTACCTTGACTTCATTTGTAGACTGCATCTCATTCTCTACATCCATGACTTGGACTTTTTCTAGAAGGGGACAGATCACCCAAGTCAATTTATTCGACCACCAGGTGGTGTTGGCGTGCTGGGGGGGGTGACTGGGTCTCAAATGTTCAGAGGGGAGTGGAATCGCTCATGTTTACCTTGGGTGCTGATCTTCACCAGCTCCTCGTTGAGGGAGTCCACGTTGTCCTCTAGCAGCCTCTTCTTCTGCTCCACGTTCTGGAGGTTCTCCGTCAGGGACTTGATCTTAGCTTCGTGCTGCCGACGGACAGAGGGGAACAGTGAGAGCAGACACGGCAATCGTCGCTTGATCGACAAGAACGTATTCCGCTATTCAACTTTTCCTTGAGACGGCCCATACTGTCGCGTTGGGGGAAAAAAAACAACATTTTTAAATCACGTGAAAACCCACCTGGGAGATGAGCAGCTGGCAGGAGATCAGCTCCCTCTCGTTCTCCTCCATCTTCTGGCTGCTCTCGGCCTGGGTGCTCTCCAGTTGCTTGCTGCGCTTCACCATGGTCTTCACCTCCGACTTCATCTTGCTGATGTAGAGACGAGCCACCGTGAACTCCTCGTCGATCAGGCCGCTGCTCTCCTGTTGCTGAGGGTGGTGCAGCGCACAAAGTGAATCCTTTGAACCTGAGTTGGGGTGGCACCGTGCAGGCCGAGAACCGCCTTACCTTGATTTCTTTGTTCCCCACGGCGATGCCGATCTCGGCCAGGTCTTTGAGCAGCGACGACATCATCTCGGTGACCCTCTTCTTCTGGTGGTTGGTCATCTCCTTCAGCTTCTGAAGCTCGGAGTCGATGGAGGCCAAGGAACTCTGGCGGTGGCGACAACACAGACATGGGCTGACGGAGGCCATATTGAATCGGCGCCGGCGTCGCTACGTCAACGCCCGCTTAGAACTCGCGAAGCCTTCCGCAAACCACACTCACCGATTTCTCGTTGAGCTCCTCGCTGAGGGCCTCGAACTCCTTGGACTTGTCCTCCACCTCCTGGCTCTTCTGGTCATAGTTGACGGCCAGCTCCTCCAGGGCCTGCAGCACCTCCTTCACCTCCTCCTTGGAGGCCTCGTTCTCCGACAGCAGCCGGCTCAGCTCCGTCTGCAGGTTGTCGTGGTCCCGCCGCGAGGAGGCCAGAAGCTACGTTGGATCAGATGAGAAAAAAGTGACGTTCGGGTTCACGGGACACGGCATCGGACCCAATGCCCTGATGCCCGGTACCGGTTTCTGTGCGTCCCTGTTTAGGTAAATGGGCCCAGTGCTTGAAACAAGAGGAGGCGGAAAGAAATGGGTGAAAATGGGCGCGTGCGAAGAGTTACACAATGATGTTTTGTTTTGATGTTTATTGGTCCCTAAAAAGTAGAGACCAATAAAAATGCGGTCTCCCAGGAGGGGTCAGCGGCCCTGACGGTCCGCTAATAGCCGTCTGGCTTGTCATGAGTTAACAGGAAGTTGCTTGTGGGTCTGGTGGGCCCGGTGGGTCTGCAGGGTGGGAGAGCGGGGTCTCACCTCCTCCTGGTCCAGCATCTGCTGCTGCAGCTTCTCCGCCACCTGGCTCTGCTGGTTTATCTCTTCGTCCTGCAGGGGAGGAAGGGACGGAAGGGAAGGAGAGAAAGAAGAGGAGAGTGGGAGGGGAGTAACGCACGAGATAGAGGGCGACACGGAAACCACACAAGGGAAAACAGACGTCCAATTATTTGTGTTTGCGCTGTGCGGCCGGCTATGTTCCGAATAACTTAAGCTCATAAAAAGCTCATAAAGGTCCTCACCGATCAGCGTCTATTCAAAATCTCAACTAACATTAGTGTGTATTTCTGGAAACGAGGCCTAAAGGCTACAAGGAAATGGCATGCGTCCGGCGGGAGCGAGATAAAATATGCACTTAAAGCAGAGCCGGTGAGACCGGACGCCGTGGGTCTCCCCTCACCTTGTCGTCCATCTCCTTGTAGAGCTTGGCCATTTCCTCCTCGTACTTCGCCTTCTCCGCGTCGGTGAGCTTCACGCCGGGGAGGGCGGCGAGCGACGGCGTGGGCGCCACCTTGTCGTTGTTGAGAACGTTGTCCAGCGCCTGGACTTCCTCTTTGGCCTTCTCCTTATCGAACTGCTCCTCCGCCGGCACGTTCTCGCCTGCAGGGGGCGCGGGACGAAAATCAAAGATAAAGAAGGCATGGGAGCTGTTTTTTTTTTTTTGTTTGTTTGTTTTTTTTTCTCTCTCTGTTGGCCCCTTTCAGAGAGAAGGAAAAAAAGAACACACACACAAAAAGGTTCTTTCTTCGGTTTTCACGGTATAAACCGACCGTATCTGTCAGAAGACTAAAATAGGAGCAGCGTCGGCCTCGGCGCTAACGGGTAATGAGCTCGCCTGGGAGGGCTTCCCCTGCTTCATGATCATCGTCGCCATCCCATATTTCTCACAACTTTATCGACTTTACATCGCTCTTTCGCTTCTTTTCCGAGCGCCTCACCGCTCCTCCAGCGGTTGAGCTCGTTCTCCAGCCAGGTGTTGGTGTTCTTCAGGGTCTTGTTTTTCTCCTTCTCCTTCTCCCACTTCTTCTTCCACTGTTCCGCCGTCAGCTCCAAGTTGAGACTCACATTGTTCTTGATGGTCTTGGCCCTGAGCGGAACGCGGTTACAGTTTTTAATAGTCACAGCTCTCGCTCTCTCATACTGCCTTCCTTTTCTCTGATCCTCTAGCGGACTTTAAGGATTTAGTGGACAGTATATTGCGGAATTTTTATTGTTTCTTGTTTTTCCTCAATTTATTAAGTTTATATTCATTGGTTTCATTTTGCTAATTGTATATTTGCCTTTTTTTTAATGAGTCATTGTGTTTTCAGGTTATTCTTCTGATTTATTTCTTATTGTTTTGATTGTTGTATATGGAATTTTCTTTCTATCTTCTAGTTCATTTTGAGGTTTATTGTGTTAGTATTAGGGTTTTTAGGGTTAGGTTTAGGGTTGGGATTTGTTTTAATTTGATGTATATTGCCCAAAAGTTTGTTGTTTCGTGTTTATTTTTGGGGTTGTTTAGTGCTTATTGTTAAGTTTAAGGTAAATATTTATCCTTCATTGTTTATCATTAGGTTACCGTATATTGCCAATTTTTTTGTTCATTGTTAAGTTTATTGTTTGTTATGTTTTATCTACAATTATATATATTATATTATTATATGTATTTTTATTGTTAATTTCTGGGTTCATTCTATATTTCCAATTTCGCTATCTTCTAGTTAATTTGCAGGTTTATTGTATATTGCCAATTTTTTCAGCTAATTCATAGATTTATTGCAAATTACGATTTTTCTTTTTTCTATCTTTGTTCTCCCTTGTACACAACATGATACAATTGTGACCACTAAAAGACAATCCGGGCCGATATAAGGGAAATGTGCATGGGAGGATACAGTATACATGGATAACTCCAATTCCTTCATTGAAAAAAGATTTTAAGGAAAGTTTTATGAATGAGGCCCACTTAATGTTAACCCACAGCACTAAGCACAGGTAGCACTCGGCTTATGGAGTTGCGTAAGTGTCGATGTGCGTATGTGTGTTCACGCACCTCTGGCCAAACAGGAGTGTAGACTTTGTTTCAGCTTCGTTGAACTCAGAGGGGGAGCAGCAGATGACCATGGTGGTCCGACAGTTGCCCCCCAGGGAGTCCTGCAATATCCTGGTCATCTTACTGTCGCGGTACGGTATGTAAGACTGACGAGAGACGGATCGGCCTGGTGTCAATAAAGGGCAGTTTGACGCTTTGCAAATGTTTTTCATTGAGTTGGACAGTAAGTATTGAGTTTTTGGCAAAACCCCCTCTATGCCCTCTTTAGGATCCTTGTCCGCTATCTCACCGAGCCTTCCGCCAGAGCCGAAATGACGATCCCCAGTGACGATAAGGATTTGTTGATCATCTTGGCTTCATCCAGCACCGTGCCCTCCGCTCCTGTTTTACCCACCTGAAAACACACACACATACACGTGGACACACGCATAAACAGAACAATATGACCACGGAACTGAATCATCTCCTCTGGTACCTGCTCTCACTGAAAACTACATCTTGTGAGCTTTGCAAAGCTGGAATCTATAGCATGGCTGCCATTCAGAAACCTCTTGTATCCAAGGCCAACCCAACGCATAACCTGCTTTAAAGAGCATAAGATAAGACACTTTGTTAATCCTAAGGGAAAAATTCTGGAGATTTGGAACACTGGACCACTGATGTTCTGGTGAGCCATCTTTCACCCTATTTCCTACATCCAGATGCCTTCAACCCACAACGTCTGTTAAAACCTGCTGAACACGGTGAGCGCTCCAGCGCTACGGGCAGCCACCTTTTGGGAGTCATTGCATCCAATCATTGCTCTGCGTGGTCGTATAAGGACTATAAGGACTACGAGGCCATTTTAGGTGAACCCTGTGGTGCCAACGCTGTTCCGTCGCGCTGTTTCCTCATGGCTACATGAACGCCTCGTCGCCTGATCTGAACATCTCTGAACCTTCATGGGAGGTTCTGGAGGGACAGGTGTCAAGTGGAACCGGGGGCCTTCCTTTTGGCATAATGGTTCAATATCCCACTGCGCACAGATCGGGACTGATGTCCACATATGTCAACATATCGCAAGGTGGGGATGGTAGCTCAGGCGGTAGAGCTGGTGGTCTAGTGATCTAAAGGTTGCTGGTTTGATCCCAGGCTCCTCCTGCTAGCATGCTGTAGTGTCCTTGAGCAAGACACTTAACCCCTAATTGCTCCTGATGGCTGCGTCCGTCGGTGTTTGAACAATTGTAAGTCGCTTTGGATAAAAGCGTCTGCTCAATGACTTAATGTAATGTTTCCATTATTATTGCGGCAGTGCCCATAAATGGATTGAGACTATGAAGCTGCATTACGTGAGGTCCTACATAAACAAATAGCTAAAGTTGAAATTCATATCAATATAAAGGACAGGCCAAAGGCAGAGAAAGGGAATGAGAGCTTCAGATAGAGATACTGGCTGAGACTAAGGGACTACATACTTTTTCACTCCCAGCCAGATCGACGAGGTACAGCTTTCCGGTGAGTTTCAGTCCCGTCTGAGAGTTTTCCTGCTTGATGTTGATGAGGAAGATGCTGTGACTTCTGGAACTGTGCTCGTTCATGTCTTAGGGGCGCACATAGGCACACACACACACCAAACAATTTCATTTTGTTTTTTTGCTTAGCGGAACAGAGTTTAACCTCGGTAACACGGTAAATCGATGCTATGGTTTGAACGCGTTGAACATGCGTTCCCGTTTTTTTTTTTTTAAGACAAAGTGTGCGGGGCCGTCACAAGCGTGACCTTGACTGCACTGCATGTGGAGAGCCGTGCTTGTAAAACATATTGCTCCACCCCAGGTGTCGGGAGGTTGTTTAGCGCAGAATGCCTCCGTGGCTGATGTGGCCACGGAGGCCGTGGTCAGGAGACCCGATGAGGTTGAACCCGTGAGACGCACCAGGACTGAAGGGGCTCAGTGTTGGGACTCACTTGTGACCGCCACGCTCCTGGCGTTTTTGCCTTCGTCTATGGCTTCCATGACCTCGTCGGGGGTGCTGACAAAACGTTCGGTACACCCCTGCAGATATGAATACACACACACACACACACACACGCGCGCGCAGACACACACACACACACACACACACACATACAAACACGCGCGCGCAGAAACATCACAAGGAACCACTGTTTGAGACAGACGCTAAGAAGATAATTATTCAAGCGAAGGAAATGCTCTGCAGTGTAAGCTCACTATCTTTAAAAGCCTGGGACCTTTACTTTTGCATTGCTTGGATATTCATGAAACAAAATATTTCAACTTCAAACACACTGGGGGAAAAAATCACCCAAAAAAACCTTCCAGCTACACTTGAAAAGGGACAGTTTATATTATTGTCATGTGTTCCACATCTTTGCCAACCAACTAAATGGGTAATAAATTGTGCCAGACCACCAGTTGAAAGCAGCACTATGTGACTTTTGGATATTTGGGATCTGGCGCCCCCACAGTTTCTGAGTGCAATTGCACTTTTACACAACCGTCCTTAAAAAACTCGGTCCACTGTCCCAAAGGAATTCGTTTTTACAGTAGAAATTTGAACCATATCGGTCACGTTTCAATAACAGTCTATGTTATGAACGCAGATATCATTTACACCTAGGTTACGGCGCCCCCTTGCACGGACCTCGCCCTTCCCCCTGCAGCGAGCGCTCAGCACGGGGCTCCGGAGGACCGTTAAACTGTTTTTCACCATTTTTTGTGTTCAGGCATTTTTGGCCGGGTCTGAATTGGTGGCTCGATGACGCACCGGAGCCTTACTTGGCCCCCTCCACTAACGCTATACGAAGCCTGGAGCGCATTAGCATCGTCGTCGAGGGCAGAGGCTCCCAAACCACCGCGATCAGAACAGCTCCGGGGAGATCAGGGCGATCAGAGCTATGTTTCTTCTCCAAACGAAGCAAATTTGGTTTTTTTTGTTGTCGGTGTATTTAATTTACTAGTTTACTTTAGTTTCCTAATTGAACAAAACAAAACAAAAACAAAAAAGCACTGTGCTTCCCGTGTTGCGTCACACATGGCAACTGAACCTTCCCACCGCATAGCCCCCTCGCCATTTTTAACGGCCCCCTCAGTCACTTCATCCTTGCGCCGGGCTGCGCCTCTCCCACGACTGGCCGGGCTCTCTGCACCACACACACCCAGCATTTCAGAGCAGAGAATACTGCTTTTTTGTTTCACGACTTTGAAACCTAATTTTATATACTTGCCGATTTTTTTTTACTCATTCCAATTAGGCTGGGTGGCGAATAATATTTATTTCTGTGGTGTGACAAACTCAGAACACATTTTAAGTTTTTCTTTGCGCAGACTTCAAACTTCAAAAAGATTGATAGGAATTGTAAAAAAAAAATGGAACGCAAACCTCCCAATCTCATCCGAGAATTATTTTCCACCGATTCGGTAAGAACCAGGACAACCTCTTGAGTAATTCACCGCAATGGCAAGTCTGAGGAACCTTCAAAGTGATATTGACGTTTTGGAAAACATTCGACTGTATATGCTGTCAATTGTTGATAAAGGGACTTTCTTCGAACTTCTAGGAAGGCAGCTTGCATTTATTTACAGACCCAACAACGCACCTTGAAAAAGTTTCAGTTTTCTTTCACTATTGATATCATTATTGATACCATGCATACTGCATACTGGCATGTGACGTTTCAGCCTGTCTCATGTTAAGGCGGCACTATGTAACGTTTGGGATTTGGCGCCCCTACAGTTTCTGAGTGCAACTGCACTTTTACGCCACTGTCCTAAAACTCGGTCCGGTGTCCGAAAATTTATTTATTTTACCACACAAATTTGAACCTTATCGGTCACATTTCAATAAAAGTACAGTGTAACCTAGGTGTATAATGTACACCTAGGTTACAGTGCCCTTTGCAGGGACCTCGTCTCGCTTCAGCGAGCTCTCAGTGACAGTGAGAGAGAGGGCGCGGGGACTGTTACCCTGCCCGACAGGGCCCGACAGCGTACCAGATGTGCTCGGCATTGAGGATTGCTTGCGCACGCGAGTCAGAGGGCGAAACAAACCCCATGTCGCCATGAAAGTGAGGGCCAGTACGCGAAAGTGAGGGCCCGGCACCGCTGGTCGCGCACATTGGCGCCGTCGGGGCGGTGGAGCGGCTATGTTTTGTATGAGCATTATTACTGGACATTTTCACCAGCAAGTTCCCAATTTATTGTTTTGATTTTTTTAAATTAATTTTACCAGGCAAAAAAACGGTAATTACCCGAGCCAAAAATCAAGGAAGTGACGTATGCCATGATGCGTAACACTTTTCCTGTGATTCCCAACCACAGAAGTTACATAGTGCAAGAACAGGCGTTGGGTGGGTGGGAATGAAAGAGCTGTCTTTCTCCATATTACAAGTCGGTGTACCATCAAAATGATTTTGAAGCTGTTATTTTAAGGTAAAGAAAAAAAAAAGGTTACATAGTGTTGCTTTAAAGTCAGGAGTATGTTTGTGAAACTGATTTTTGGGAAACATCAAAAGGAATTGTGGACTTGCAAATGCATAAGATGGGTCTCGTTCTTCGGGAACCTCGGGGTCTCACCTTAACATAAGGAACTCTGTTTTTGTCTTCGTGCACTGACAGGTTGGTCTTGGATACTGTGAAATGGGATTAAATGTATTGTTTTATTAATTGAGCTGTGAGGATGTCTCAGAGTACCACAACAAAATAGACGAATACATACCGTCCAAAAGGTCCCTGATTTTATCCAGATAGATCTCAAAATATGAAACCTACCAAGAGAAAACAAAGCTTCCAGTTAGGACTTTGCCTCCCTACAAATTTGCCTTGGCTGCCGCTCAAAAGCCCCTGCGAGACATCAATGTCGTACTTTGATGTGAAACTCCAGGTTCTCGTCCATGGAGTAAATGTAGTTGAAGATGTCCTGAACGATCCTGGGGATGATCCCCATCATTTCCGGGTCGTGGAGCACGCCCTTTCGCGGGACAGAGACAGGGAAAAACTTAGCGCCTCGCATGTCACGTTCTCACTTCGTCGCGCTTGGAAAAAAACCAGCTGATTGTTCCACTTACCTCCATCGTGTGCGTTTTGCCGGACGACGTCTGTCCGTAGGCGAAGATGGTTCCGTTGTAGCCTTCCAAGACATCTGCAGTGGAGAACGGCAGAGGAGTGCGCGGTCATTTCGTGTATGTAAGTGTTATTACTGTATAAGCAGCGGCGTGGACCACCGCTCACCTTTGACGATCTTCTGAGCCACTGCGTTGTAGAACTGCTCCTGAGTGGTGTTGGACTGGAACACGCGGTCAAAGTAGTAGGGTTTACCCTGCGCGGCACAAAGGGAGACAAAGCCAATTCCCATACCGTCATTTATCATCTTTCGGCGGTATCTCATAGTTGTATGAGGGTGGACTACAGACTCCTTTGTTCAAACGTCAAGAATATATGACCCCAATCCTCCATTTCCCAGATGCTTTGGTCCAAAGTGACTTACAATTATTCATACGCCGACGGACGCAGCCCTCGGCAGCATGCTACCAGAAGGAGCCTAGGATCCAACCAGCAACCTTCAGATTGTCAGACGACCCGCTCTACCTCCTGAGCCGCACCCCCCCGCACACATGCAGTGGTACCACTTTCACGAAATCACGGAAAAACGTCATGGGCTTTCGCACAATCTAACTGAGCCGTCACCAAGAACGCATTTTATACACAATGTGCTGGAAGCCAAAGTAATTAGACCAGCATTTTCATCTTGGCTAGACCGACTAAGACAGGCCCGCGGAACTCTTCGTTGATTTGTGCCCATTGATTCATTGGAAGACACAGCGCTTGCTGTCGTCACAAGTTGCACTTTTGGGCCACACGCCGTCACATCCGATGACGGATCGGAAAAACCTCCGAAACCCTGTCAGCTGCTTCTTCCCTCCACACCGTGCGGACTTTGAGCGGCCACGATCACAAAGGGAACGGCGCGGCGGGAGTCACAATGGAGGCTTTCAAAGCCAATTGGCAAAGTGCCTCCGAAATCATCCCGGCACATAGCGAGGACAGCGAGGGATGCAGCTGACGAGGAATTGAGGGACACAGTGGACAGTCTGTATTGGGACTTTGTTTGGCACAGCTGTTGAGCGGTCAACGGTGCCACCGCCAGAGACATAAGGAAATCACAAACATTACTAATCACAAGACAGGAAATGTCCCAAACAACCAAATATACATCAGCTCAGAGGTAGCCACTAGCCTGACTTTTTAGCCATCAGATAATGGGATGGGGATGGCTCCTCGGGGGGCAGAGGTGTTATTGGTCTAAATTATAGACGCCATAACTCGCCGAGTGGCTCCTAGGGCCAAAACATGATGAATCGGTCAGTTTTAAACAAGGTATGGATTTGAATTATACATATGAAACTTGACCCGGCTTCGTAAGTATATCTATCCATAAAAGGGAGTATATATATATCTATATATATATATACTCCCTTTTGCCTCGCAATGAGTGACAGCAACAGCAATAACTAATTTGACGCTATGATATTCTGGATGTAGCTTTTGTAATGTAATACAGGTCCCCCCCCTGCGGTGATTGATTAGGCATGATTCACAGTTTAAAAAGCTCCTTCAGCGCTCTTCCTCGGGCCATATCTCGCGGTACTACAGCGGTAGGAATCGGCCTTTGGACCCACGCACGATCTGCTCAAGGACACCGGCCCATCCTGCGGTGCCGGCCTTGACCCATCGAGACCTCTCCCGAACGTTAGAGCAGGCCCGCGTTCCTAAGAGACCGAACGGTCCATTTCCACCCTGGAAAGTGTTCCGGACTTTGCGGAGCCGCTGCACTCGCCTTTCTCGAGACTCCTCCTAGTCGTGAAGTGAAA